>NC_142951.1:30767317-30927317 GCF_046866305.1 Octopus bimaculoides | reverse complement strand
TGACTGAAACAAGTAAAAGAGTATTACATAAAGATATATGTAAACAAACTTAAGTTTATTTTTGAAGCGTTCAAATGTATTGTAGAACAAGACTTGTTCTGCAATATTACATAAGTATTTTATAAGCATTTTATGTTTCTTTCTTTTCTGGAAACTCACTGTGTACTGGCAGCTGATGGTTCATGGGCCGGCACTGGTCTGCAGATCAACATTTTGAGTAGCACTGGTTTAGTGGTTAAGGTGTTGGACTCGAAATACAGATTAAAAAAACAGCCAACAACTGATGAAGGGTCATTCTTTATGTTGCTTGTCTTGTTTCTTTTGTTGTTTGCAAAAAAAAAAGAAGTTCATATTCCATGTATTCGTATTTCGTATTTCATGTTGTTTATGTTCTGTGATGTCCTGTGCACACATATGCGTATGAATACACATATATATGTAAGTATGTATATATATGTATATATGCATATATATATATATATATATATATATATATATATATATATATATATATATAATTTATATTATATATATATATATATATATAATTTATATTATATATATATATATATATATATATATATATATATATATATAAATACACACACATTCATACATACATATATATATATATGTATATATATATATATTTGTGTGTTTGTACATACATAAACATACATACATGCACACACGCACACATATGTACTCATGCATATATGTAAACAGATCTACATGCATACATCCAAAGCTATATGCCTTGCAGGTTGCAAAAGTACACACATACATCTATAAATAGTCTCATATTTTGTTTATACATATATATACATATATAAATTAGCATCTCCTTTCAGCATATAAGCAAGAATTTTTTCTATGCCCTTAATTACAATTGTATTTATGATTTCCCCTTAGTAGGTCTGTATTTCATATGCTGGCCACTGATAAAATTTTCAACAATTCTAGCCTTTTATATTATATATTGTGTTTTATAGATATTGATATATATATATATATGAGGCTGAGTGTGTATGTGTTTGCATATGTATGTGTGTGTTTGTGTAGGTGTATGTGTGTGTGAGATGTTCTTCATGACATATGCATGAGTCATCTACTTTGTGTGTCTATCTACTTGTTTAAGTGTGTATGTCTGTGTGTGTGTGTGTGTGTGCTTATGTTTGTGTGTGTGTGTGCGTATGTGTTTTTTTTTTATATGTATGATTAATTGCATTCTAAGAATGTGTGTGCATGTATTCATATATGTGTGTGTTAATGCATGCATGTGCATGCAAAGTATGTATGTGAAAATGCATATGTTGATGTGTGTGTGTGTGCATATGTATGTGTGTTTGTATGTGCATGTGTGTGTGTTTGTGCTTGTGTATCAGTTTGTGTGTGCATGTGTGCTGTTTGTGGTTGCATGTGTGGATGTGTGTATTTATGTGTGCATGTGTGTGTATTTGTGTGTGCTTGTGAGTGTGTGTTTGTGTTTGTGCATGTGTGTCAGTTTGTGTGTGCATGTGTGCACGTTTGTGTTTGCATGTGTGCACGTGTGAGTGTATGTGTATGTGCATGTGTGTGTGTTTGTGTGTGCATCTATATGTGCATGTGTGTGAGTTTATGTGTGCGTGTTTGTGCTTGCATGTGTGTGTGTTTATGCATGCACATGTATGTGTATGTGTTTGTGCACGTGTGTATGTGTTTGCATGCATGTATATGTGTGTGTGCAGCAACTACTCCCCCTTTTATCGATTGAACTGAAAAGGTAAAAAAAAAAGAAAACAAAAAACAAAAACTCCCCACCAAAGAATCCCCATGAAAAAAAAAATGGGGGAGTCATAGAAGTAGCCAGTCATGACAATAATAATATTTGTCCATTGTAAATCTGGTGCCGAATTAAGCATCTATCTTTGCAGATAGCTGCATCTTTCAAGACTGGCTGCTGCTCCTAAACAATGTCTCTGCTTCTTTTAACCATTGACCATCCATCCATCCGTCCAGCCTGTCGGTTTACCCATCATGCAGTTTGTCTCTGTTTTACCTTCATCCATGCCAACTACAAAACTCAGCAGTTGCTATTGTTGTTGTTGTTGTTGCTGTTGTTGTTGTTGATGATGTATCCTTTTGCTATTAAAGACTTTCATTAACATATTCCGATAGAAATAATTTCGCTAATCTTTATCTTTATTGTGCATTGTTTACTTGTGTCAGTCATTGAATTGCAGCCAGGCTGGGACTTAGCCTTGACCCAAATACAGACACAAAGTCACACACACACAAAATAGGCTTCTCTCAGTTTCCATCAACCAATCCACTCACAAGGCTTCGGTTGGCTTAAGGCTATGCTAGAAGACACTTGTCCAAGGTGTCGTGCAATGGGAATGAACCTGGAACCATGTGGTTGGGGAGCAAACTTCTTACCACACAACCTTGTGTGTGTGTGTGTGTTCGCCCACCAACACAATTTGACAACTGGTGTTGGTGTGTTTATGATTCCATAACTTAGTGGTTTGGCAAAAGAGACTGATAGAGTAAATATTGGGCTTAAAGAAACAGTAATGGGGACAATTCATTTGACTAACGTTTTTGAAGGTGGTGCCCCAGCATGACCTCAGTCTAATGACTAAAACAAATAAAAGGAGAGCGGCTGTGTGGTAAGCAGCTTGCTCACCAATCACATGGTTCCGGGTTCAGTCCCACTGCGTAGCACCTTAGGCAAATGCCTTCTAATACAGCTTCGGGTTGACCAAATGGATTTGGTAGACAGAAACTGAAAGAAGCCTGTCGTATATATATATATATATATATATATATATATATATATGTATATATGAAGAGAAAGTTTGTTTGTGACCGAACCACTGGGTGGCCAGTGTGAAAAAGAGAATGAAGAAAAACTAGCCATGGGTCACATGTCAGTAGCAGACAGAAGAGAAAGGGAGGGAGAGCGATAAAAAGAAGATAGAGAGGGTGGGCTTCTACGCAGTCTCTATCTACAAAATTCACGCACAAAGTCACAAGGTGTTGGTCAGTTTGGAGCTATAGTAGAAGACACTTGCCCAAGGTGCTGTGCAGTGAGATTGAACCTGGAACCATGGGTGGGAAGTTTTTAACTTTTCTACTTTTTTCATTTAATTTTAAAATAACTATTTTTCTTCATTAATAAACAAGCGTTCTTCGAGGGCCTGCAAAAACTATGAGATCTGCTTCTCCGTTCAGACAGCAAGAAGCAGAAAAGAAAATGAAAGAAAGAAAGGAATTGGTGGGTGGGGTAGGTTTTGGAAATAGAAACTATTTCTATAGAAACTCTTCTCACAGGTGAGAACAACAACAGGGAAAGGAGGAGAACTGGTAGAAAGATGAGTCACTCAATGAGTGACTCAATCACATAATTTAGCAAAAAATAAAAAAAAACTTACTTAGAATTATAAAAAAAGATTTTTTAATTACAATTATTTAACATTGAAATATGACTTTGCTTTGTTATCCCTGTTTTTTTAAACACCTTTCCATGGGTGTGTTCTGTTGAATTGTCTTGCCTTGTTCTTGCTCTTAAGGTTACGAATTGAGAATGACTCACTTTTCTACCAATTCTGAAAACTTTCATTTCTTTTTATTGTTCCCCCCTCCCCCGGCAACACTCCCCACCGCACCCAACTGCATGTGAAGAAATATTTCTATTCAAGCAGCTTCTATCCATCTACCTCTTTGGAAAACTGCTGCTACTGCTACAACATTCTCTCATTGCCACCAGCACCAGCACCACCACTAAAAAACTAACAGAGACAAAATGAGGGTCACTACTGGTACAGCATCGACATGTGTGGATCTACAGAGACTTACACTGCTCTATGCTGTTCACTTCAGATGATGGACCTTTGTGCTTGAAATATATAAAGGTTACTAATTACACATGCTGTTTTTGTCCCTTTAACATTCAGATTACTGTCAGACACAATACTTATTTATTCCCATTGTTTTGAACCAATCGTGCCTTATCTCATAGCTTCAAGATCTTAATGATGTGATTGTTCATCTTTAGAAAGACATTATAGGGTAGGTATGAGAGGTTGGATCTGGCTAAACTGAACTTAGAAAAGACCCCTTTTAGTCAAGAATGACCATGGGATTGCACCTAGAAAGTTCCCCTCCAAGGCACAAGTCCAGGTAAGGTTGTTTATGGAAGACCAGCAGTCGCCCATGCATACCAGAGCCTTGTAAGTGGATCTGGTAGATTGCAGCAGAAACTTCACTGTAGGCATACGTACATACATATATCCTTGGTATGACATTAAACTACAGTTTGAGGTACCAATTGAGAAGTCCTGGAGCTGTGAGATGTGTCGAGTTTCCCCTTAATTACCATTACTTCCAGGTCCATTCTAACCCAGAAAAATAGTACTTGTCAGGGTCCTGTCTATGGATTAAATAGATTTCTCAGGGGAAGAGGAGGCCATGTCTTTAATCTAACATTGGCCCAATAATAGTTTAACAATTTCAATGCAATCAACTTGATACAATTCCAATTCCATCTCAGCATCATCAGTTGAATTACAGTTTGATATCAGTCCAAGAATATGGCAGCTCAAATAACAGTTCAACTGTACCAATTTTGGAATATTTCAATCCAACAATATTTCTCTCTAAGAGTATTAATTCCAACAATATTTCAGTCCAAGAAGTTTCAACAATATATCACTTTACAAACTTTTTGTGTAAAGGACCTACTATCATTCAGTCTTACTAAAGAAATCAGAAATGATACTTGCTCAATTACTTAACTTAATGTTTGCAATAAGCTTTGAAAACTAGAAATCTACTAACTTGCATCACAATGAAACCATTGTACCTGACATTGTCTTGGTAGAATGAACTGGACATTTTTGTCCTTTTCTTTAGGATACAATGTCTCTGGTAAGACTTGAACTTCTATCACTCATACCAAGAGTCAACCATATTATCTATCTACCTTGCCAGTTAGGTTTGACACACATGCATTATTAAAGACAGAGAAAGAAAGAGAGAAACAATGAGAGGGGGAGTCTGAGAGGAGAGTGTGAGATGTGAAGTACAGATTTCATGAAAATATATTAATGGGACATTACGTGAATATATGAGATTGTGTTTGGAGGGGGAAGGGAAAAATGTCTACTTGTGGCGGTAAATTTCCAGCACCATTTGGAACCATTTCAGCTAGGTCCTTTGAGAAAGATATAAACACAATTTCCAATATCTTTCCTTTTTATTTGTATACTTCAGGCCCCAGGCACACATATACACATGTGTATTTATAAATACACATACAAACATGTAGCTGTGCGCGCGCGCGTGTATATATATATATATATATATATATATACATATACATACACAGATTCATAAGTATGTTTGTATACATGAATAAACGGATACTCCATCTAAAGCCGGACTTTTCCTTCATTTCCAGGAGTTAAGGGTTGCAACTTTAATTGGGCCTTTAACAAAAAGTAATTAGCGGGTATTGGAGTTAAGTAATTAATCGATCTGTGACGTTATCTTCCACAAGGTTCCATGTCCCCCGCCTCACCTCCTCCGTCTGCTACTCATGACTATTATGGGATACCCTGATCGTCTTCCGTGCGAATCTACTACTTCCTCAACTCCTACTCTGGGCTAGCCTCCTCTTCCTCCCACTCCCTCTGTTTGCTTTATTTATCTCCTTTCATCTATCTTTCGCCATTTCTCCCCCCCCCCCATCTTAAAATTGATTTACACTATTTAAAAACCTTTTCTCCGTGTATTGCAATTGTCGTTAGTGTATATTATTATTATTACTATTATTATTATCATCTCTATATTCTATGGGCAAAAAGGTGTGGTTTGTTTCGTCGGAAAGGGTAAGTTTTCGGCGAACCGACTCAGATGATTTCCATTTAATCACTGTGTCTGTCTTTCTTACATGTTTCCAAAGAAAGGCATTGATGAATATCACAGCACCTCATTAGCCCTATCCATTAAGAAATCCTACAAAAATTATACTTGCCAACTTTTAAGGATACGATTATTGCTGAAAATCCACCCCCAAAATTAAAGAAAATAGTCAAAACAATTTTAAAAATCAATAAAACAAATCGAAATCACAAATTAACGAGAAAAAACTATTTTGACACGAATTAATTTCTTTTCGTCAATATTTTTTCGCCACTATTCTACATCAGTTATTTTTTTTTATAATCTTTTAAATTAATTTCGCCCCTTTGCTAATCACTTTTACTGTTTAAACTTGTTAAAAAAAAAAATCTGTTAAAAAATTCTAGAGAGTTCTTTCGGAAACATTTTCTCATTACTCTTCCTATTCTTCTTATTATTAATTGTTTAACTTAGTTCTTTTTCTTGGTGTTGTTTCTTTTTAATACTTCATCACCTCTACCGGTGTCTTTAAATAAAATATAAACTACTACATAGCGAAAGTACTTTTTCCAAAACGACCTTATCGCTTCCCTCGAGACGATAACATTCCTATTTTTTTTTTTTGACATGTTAGATCTCTTGCAGCATTCTGCAGCAGCTTTTGCCATTTTTTTCTTAGCATTGAAGAAAGTTCCATTGCTTTCCTACTGCTTCCCTGCTGCAAATAGACATTTTTAAACCCCTCCCCCGTTTAATCATTTCATTTCATCCCTACTAGAATCTTATTTAAGACACCAGAAGACTTTGCCAGCAGCCAGATCATGATAATTAATCGGTGTTCATTTTGAAGTTAAACCTAGTAGGCAACCATTATTATTATTACTACTACTACTACTGTTGCTACTACTACTACTAACAATAACAATATACAGCTAGAAACCATTTTCTTCCTCCACTGTTACTCAACTGCAGACTAAGAGGACGCGGGAGCAACCTTGTCTTTGTACCTCCCCCTCCGGGGAAGTATTACTACTACCACTACTACTGCTGCTGCCGTGGTTATATTTCCTACTACCGCCGCCCGATCGCCTCCTACTCATACTGTTAGCCTCTGTTTCGCAGTCGAAATCCTACTGCCTCCTCCACTGCTTCCCAACTGCCTGACAATAGTACGCGGGCGCTGCCCAGTGCTTCTTCTCCACCATAGAAGCAGTAGTTGTGAGACAGTGCGGTGGCTTTAATGCGGACACACAACGTTTACATTTGTGGTGGCTTTAAATGCGGACACGCAACGTTTAAAAACGGAGAACGAAATCAAAGGTTTATATATAAAGTCTGACAATTTCAAAAAGGACGAAAATCGAATATTGAATTTGAGACAAAGCGAACAAAACCTCTCTTAAAAAAAGCCACTGCGAAAAAATAGAGAAAAAAATATTTATATTCCAATAGTTAAAGGAAACGAGGACATTTCTGGGATTCTACAAATCATATAAATATTTATATATATTATAATACGAAAGACAGAAGAAAGAAAGCTTTACTGTAGAAGGGGTAAAGGAACCAGGATATATATTTATATATACACACGCATATATATGTGAATATATATATATATGTATGGTATATATACATCGATATATAATCCGTTTGACTAGACTTCTCTTATTCTCATCTCTTTAACATCCAAAATGCCGGGAGGTCTAAAGAAAGACGACGACCTCTCCGAAGACATGGAAGTTGACGAAGGCGGAGAAGGTATATCCTTTTTTATTTATTGTGTCTGTGTGTTTTATATACTTGGAATTATTTCTTCTTCATTCCTGTTTTCTGATTGTTCTTCATATTCTGTTATTGTTCTTTCTGAATGGATGATCGGACACAGAAAGAGAGAGTGTCTTGTGTGTGTGTGAGAGAGAAAGAGAGTATGGTGTGTGTGAGAAAGAAAGAGTGTGTGTATGTGAGAGAAAGAGAGAGAGAGAGAGAGACGGATGGCTTTTAAAAATGGAGTGAAAGCCCTTATTCCTCTAAACACCCCAGACATATATATATACACATACACAGGCGATCGTAATTTACTCTTCATAACTACTTACGACTGTTTATTTAATAAGATCCAATAATAATAATAAAGATTTCTTTTCAACAATAATAATGTTAGATGTTTTGATTTGAGAAACTATTTCCCATTTATGTGTATACATCCGCATATATTTGTCTATATATAAATCTACACGGGTATATATATATATATGTATGTATACATTCGCATATATGTCTATATATAAATCTACACGGGTATATATATATATATATATATATATACTCTGTTTTGGGGACACGAACATTGCTCTCTCTCTCTCTCTGTCTCCCCACCTATATGTATATATATATCCAACCCGATTGGCAAATATATTAGTGCATACGTTTCCTTGACTTACGGATTCTTAGACAAACATATATATTTATATACACACAGGAACTTTTGCTGTTCCAAGCAAACATGTGAAAAATATTTAGAAAGATCCTGAATACTAAAATAAATTCTTGGAGGAATGAAAAGGAAAACACAGTCGTGTTTTAAATAAGTATGTATTTTAAAAGAACAACATATATATATATATATATATATATATACATATATACACACCTCGAAAATATATGGAAAGCAGGGTTTCATATATATATATATTGGTGTGGTTAGATGGAGTAAAAAGAAAAAATTAAGAAAACGAAGTTACTTAATTAGTTTTAATAACAAAAATCAGAAATAATTACATGCTAACTTCGACCTTCCTAAATCCCGACATGAGTGTGGGTGGAGAGAGACGAGATATGATGTAAATGAAGAGATTTTTATTACTGCCTGCTTCTCTTCTGTTGTCCGTCTTTCCGTCTCCATGTCGCCAATCCACCATTTTATCAACTCATTCTCCTCTCTCTCTGTCTCTCTCTCTTTCATTGTATATATATATGTATATATATCACCGTCGTCTCCGATCAATTCCACATATTTATGAATGTGTGTCTATCCATACATACATACATATAATCAAACCCTTCGTCCTTTTAGATAATAATAATTAGTTATCAATTTCTACCCCTTACCTTAATTCGTCCCTACTTTCTCCTATATATATATATATATATATATATATGGCGATCTTTATATGTGTGTATATATGTGAGAATATATATGGTTAATTCTCATACTTCCTCCCATCATTTTTGTGTTGTTTTTAAGCGATTTCTCTATCGAACATTAATGGCCAAAAAATATGACCTGTTTTTTAAAAAAATTATTTGTAATGCTTGTTAGTCTATTGCTAGAAAGTATGGTTTCGTTCTTTTGGAACAGATACTATATATATATATATATATATATATAAACACACATGTATGTGTAAAGCAAGCTGGTTATTCAGTTTAATAAGCAGGTTAAATTAGGAACGATTCAGATCGTTCTAAAAAGAAGAAAAAAAAAACGCAATACTGTGAGGCCACATTGGTGGGTCAATATACGCACATACACATGAATGTGTACGCACACACATACATATCGGAGAGAACGACAGCAACGTTCACGTACATATACACACGGAGGCAAACACACGCACTCACACATAGATATAGGCTATACACACACACAAACGCGCACAATAGTAGTCAGGCGCTCTTTCTGCCTTTCACTCACTCACTCACTCACACATATGTAGATGCACTTACACACACACACACATGCGCGCACGCACACATGTACTTCTCTTCCTTTCCCTCTCGCATTAAATGGTGGAAGAAGGAGTTTAGTTTCCATTCAATGGTGATACTCCTGAATTGTGTGAAATTTATACTCACCTCGTTTGATTCTGCCGGGGAAAAGTTATTATTACACGCGTCTTGCCATCAAAAACAGCTTTGCAGCATTTGTTTTGTTTATTTTCTAAACACTGAATAAATCACACTTCTTTGCTTTCATAATAATTAATCTTTATGTAAATGAATATAAAGCACCGGTTGAATATCGCTTCTTTAGGTGGTTCTGCTGGAAATAACGAGTACTTAATATTTAAGGGTTGAAAAATAAAACATAAACAAAATAAAGTACAACTCAGATAAAAACAAATGATTTTTATTACGAATGACAGCATACAATGTGAACGAGTGCTGGGTTTAAAGGCTTTCAAACGAAATCCGTCATAGTTTTAATTGCATGGGTTTCAACCAGCATTTTTTAATTATTTTTTTTACCATTCTTACCCGTGTTATATAAGAATCTAATATCACTTCACCTTTGACCGTGTTTCCCCCCGATTTTGTTTTATCCAACCCAACATCTGAAGACTCGAAACATCTTCACTTTATTTCCACGAAATCCAAACAGTTCGTCTTCGGCGGGTTTAATCTACGTCATCGCCATTATTTTTACTCACACAACCGACCTAATCTTTCTCTCGTGTCTCTGTGTGTGTATGTGTGTGTTACATTGCAGCGGATTTAAACACATTTCTATTTTACTTTTATGATTTTCCCCACTACATTCTCTATTTACTATTCGTTCATTAGTTTTACATAAACATGTATTTGCTTAATGTTTTCCTCTCTTTTGATAGAATCATATTGTGAAGTGGCTCTCATCGAGGGACTAAGATTTCCTCAAATTCTTTCTTTTTATTTACACCCAATGTTCATACTCATCACTTGATCATCGAAATCTGTTTGCGTGAAAAATTTCCTGATAAAATTCGATCACCCTGGCTGTTAAACATGCTTTCTGGTTACAATTTTTTCGAATTTGTTGCCATCCATACAAAGTTTGTTTACATTAAGTTTGCTTGTGAAGAAAGAGACCAGCTAGGAATCAGGAATTCTTTTCTTCTGGTTTTCCGAAAACTCCCTTTAAGAAACCAAGCATCTCTTTCGCTATGTGCAACGGCGATCCTCTGTGCCCCCCAACCACCCGGGGTAGTATCAAACGACGCCTTTGTTCAGGTGCCTGGCCGTCACCTCAGCTGCCACACGTGGCTACGTTGGGAGACATATTGGAAAATTTTACCTTAAAAATGGGAAAAGTAAATAAATTAATAAATAAATTTGGAGGCAGTAATGAGTTAGCATTTATTTCAGTTCTCATAAAGGTGGATGATTAATCATTCTTTTAAGATAAATTCAAATTCATTTGTATGGTTTACTGTCTACAGGTGTATGTGTTTAGAGACAGGGAGCATATGTTTTATTTCAAATACCCAGTTTACAAATATATTGTGACAGATTAACAGAATCTGCGAGAAAATCGAAATAATCAATTGCTATTTTTGTGATATTCACTAGGAAGTTGTTTTATTAATTCCCTCCCCTCTTCAGATCGGTGATGCCTGGGTCTTAATTATTATCAAATTATGCACTTGAATGTTGATTTGTGGGAGGGCCATGGTCGCACACACAAGTTGATTCTGTTGGTATGAAATGTAACGGTTACTCACACATCAACGGCCGAGACAGATCGAACACGTTTATTTATTTATTGTTTTTTTTGAAATTTGTTGTATCATTGATTATTATGACAATGACATCACCAGGTCAGAATGACATTTGGAGACCCTCAGAGGATAGAGGCAGATATTTGCCAAATGATATGCAGTTTTGAGGTTGTGGCGATAGTGCTCAACTCATTGTCAGCATGTTGAACTTTTGTTTAACCTGTTGATAAGGAGGACGTTATGTAAAAGTTAGTTTAATTAAAACGTGTCTAATTCAACTGAATCGACTCGGGTAGATAGGTATTTTATTTGACTCCGGCATTGGGATTTGAACTTCGGTTGGAATTTAAAAACAGGAAAGTATTTGAGAGTTCTACCGTTTATGTTTTGATAAAAATGATTCCTCTCATTAGTACAAAACAACTATTTAGTGTAATTAATTGAATAGACGAATACGGGTCTTGAACCTCGGGAGAGAGCGACAGGTAAAGTCGGCCTCGCTGTGATTTGAACCTAGAAAACAACAGAAGCAAATATGTGTAGATATTTTTAGCTTGGCGCGCTAACGTTTCTCAGTAGGATTATAAATATAGTTGATTTAAAACTAATCCAGTATTTTCTTGATTGCTATCTATTCTATCGATCTTGGAAAGAATAGTAGGTGAAGTTAATTTCGAGGAGATAGGGATTTGAAATCGGAACACGAAGGGGAATTTCGAGGAGATGGGGGGGGGGGGCATTCGAAATCGGAACACGAAGGGGAATTTCGAGGAGATGGGGGCATTCGAAATCGGAACACGAAGGGGAATTTCGAGGAGATGGGGGCATTCGAAATCGGAACACGAAGGGGAATAACTAAATTTATACAGGAAGGCAGTTAATCCGCCGCTGTTGAGCAATTTTATAGAATAGGAAATAATGAGCTTAGTTTAGGCGATTGAGAAATTAAGAGTTTATTTTGTGGGGGGAAAAATTCTAGGTAAATTGAGGTAAATTTTAAGAATTAACAACGAAACTTTTTCTCTATAATTTTCGTCTGATGTGATTGCATGTTACGCATAAGGGATCTTAGTAATTTGGCGAAATTTTGCCTTTATTTTAAGTTTCGAGATTATTATTGTAATAGAAGTAAATCTGTTGCCAAATCTTATTTGAGATTGTTCTTTGCGATATTTGAATACGTCTTTTAAGAATCTGATGACCGATAACAGCCTTGCCATAAGGCTCGTCTCTTGACCTATGTTTAAAAAAATATTCTGCAGAACGGCCATTATCGTTTATCCTCGTCATCATCACCGCCATCATTTTTTTCTTTCTTCTTTTTTGTTTGTGTATGTAATTGAATTCTCAATGCTCAGTATCCTCTAGTTTATTACGTTAGAGTAGCTAGCACACCTCTTTCAGTATTGATATATTATTTTGAGGAAGGAACAACGAGATTATATTCCTCCTATTTCGTGTATTGTCTTGTCCCTACTACTGCACCCGGCCTTCGCTTGTCCTCCGCCATAACCTGTCCCCCCCTGCCTCCCTCACTCTTCCATCACTATAGTTATCTAATTGTGTTGTCTCCTCCCACTTTCCTGGTGTTTACCAACTTTATTTGAATTTTATTTATTTATTTATTTTAGATAAGGAAAATGTTTGCGATCACAACAGATTTCACCTCCTTTTTAGTTCCCAATTCAAATCCCTCTTGATTTCGATTTCGTATCTTTTATTGAGTCACGGAAGAGACAACCCTGGAGAGGTGATCCATTGTTAACTGATGGAGAAATGTCTTAATAAATATTTAAATATCATTGCGCATGCACGCTGACCCGACCCGGAAGTCGAGGGTCATATCAAATTCTACTTTCTCTTCCTAGCTTTCTTCAACTATCTCTCTCTTTCTCTCTCCCTCCCCCCTCTTTTTCTCTTGCTTCATCTTGCTCGCTCGCGCTCTCCCTCCCTCTCTCTCTCTCCCTCCTACTCCTCTCCTTCTCACAGTGTCTGGCTCTAGGTTTTTTCCAGCCCACTTCCTTAAATGCTGCTGTGTTGTCTATGAAGTTGAATGCTCCAGCATTTGGATGCATTGCACAGAAGATTATAGTCGCCCATCGCACCACATACACACTCACGCGCGCACACACACACACACACACACATTCACACACTCACAATCTCCCTTTCCCTCTCTCTCTCTCTCTGCGTCAGTCTCTCTAATATTGATTTTAATTGATTCCTGTTCGCAGACCTCTTTGTTCGATCTAGATTAGCTTTAGTTATTGTTGTGTGTGTACGCGTGTTTAATGCATTGGGTAATGGCTGAGAACAAGCAGAGTAGCACTGAAATTGTTACTGGGTAGAGCTGCATATAGGTATATATATATATATATATATATATATATATATATATATATATATATATATATATATATATATATGTATGTGTGTGTGTGTGTGTATATATATATATAGTATGTATGTGTGACGGTATTGTTGGCGTTCCATTTTGATTCTGTTACTGTTTGGTTCCATCACACCTGAGTAGACTCGAAACTTTTTGCAAATGAACAAACCGTTAACCAATTAGCACCATTTAATTAGATACACCCTTCTCTCCAATGACCAAAATTTTAATTCAAATCAAATTTTTCACGAAACTGCTTACCAAGTCCAGATCTTTTGAGCGGAAGAGAAAAGTCACTAAGACTTACGTAATATTTGCGGAGTTCCAATTTTGACATTTTCTTTCATATATTATTCTATATATTTGTCTTGTGTGGTTCTTCTGGTAAGAAAATTTCGTAGTTTCAAAATCGCTCGTATATTGATTTTGATAAAATTTACAATTGGGCCAATTCTATAGTGTAAAACCTGTCGTATTTGCCTTCGCACAGTTTGTTTATTAATATTAAAAAAAAAACAACAAAAAAACTTTAACTGTTACACCTAGGCAAATGTGTGCAATACACCTGTTCAATTAAATTAGCCACTATGTGTAGTACAACATGTTGATATGACGGGAATGTAATGATGGGTGGAAAGTTGCAAAGAGACTTTTACGACTACGTTTAACGTTTTATGTGACTCGTGCGAAATTTGGGTCTTTTAGAGTAAATTGTGTCTATTATTTTTTTAATTTAGAATTCATGTTGCAAGAGAAGTGATGATTTTTAAAACTAGAGGTATTCAGGTGTGAATAATAGCATCGAAATTCGGAATAAAAATGTGTGTGTGTGTGAAAGAGTTAATTGAAGACTTGAAACAATGTAAGTTTTGAAATTAGACAAGTTGAAATGTTTGTTGAAAATATGAACAGAATACTCGGAGAAGATGGTGTGTTGGAAAATAGTTTTTATCTTTGTATAATGCTAAGACTCAAGTGAAGTAGTAGCAGTAACTTTAAAACAGATTAACGCCAAACAAGGGATATGGGGTTTGTGTAGTTGGTGATTTAAATCGTGAATTGGTAATAGTTGAAAAGAAAAATCTGAGATAAATAGGGACAGTTTTGAGAAAGGGTTGAATTAGTGCTTAATGTGGGTTTCTTGAAGAAGCTGCAACGACATGGGGAATCTGGTTGGTAGCAACAGGAGGGGGTAAAAATTTAGAGGCTGAACTTCAATGCCAGTGAGAGATTACTTAATATATTCAAAGTGTAAATTCTTTGGTGCTTATTTATTATGGGCAAGTTGCTGCCCAAGTTGATGTCTTAGAATTTGGCAAACGTGAAGATTTGAAGTATGTAGGCATTGATCTTCATATGATCCAGCTATAACCATCTTTATTATTATTATTATTTATACATTGATTGGGTGAAATTTGAGGAATGTTTGGTTGTTATTTTTAGTAGATTGATCAACCTTGTAGAAGCTCTTGTTGACTTGCTACAAAGACGGAATTGTTAGTATTATTGAAGTGCTGTTACATAAATAGATCCAATATTGAATTGCTGAGGTGGGAGAGTCCGGAGGTCCTGGATTCAAGGATTTTTTTTAGATAGTTTTAGATTTGTTTTAGTTATTGACATTTCAATGGCATATGAAAAATAATTGCAATTGAATTTATATTTGAGGGCATATAAGACATTCTGTAATAACCCATGACAAAATATGTTAAAGAATATAGTTAGTTTCTCTGGTATAACAGGAAAATTATTTAAAAAAAGCTGTGTTAATTTCTTCATTAAAGCACTGATAATAATCGTGATAATCTCGAAGTAATTGACATTATAATGGAGACGAGTAATGTAGAAGAACCGGTTGTCTGTAATAGTCTATATCTCTGTGTAAACATTAACATAAAGGTTTCCTATTTTCTTTTTATATCAAATATGCTGAGATTAGCGCATGACCTCCCTGTTAAATCTCTGCTGTTTGTGTATGATTACTATTTAGTAGAACATCAAAATTTGACTGAGACAGAAGGGTGGGGATTCACTGTTTTTAAGTTCCAGTCTCATTGGGTTGACATTTTTATTTTGCGTCCTAGGACTTAGTTATGTGCTAGATATATATATATTATTAGATTAATCAATTACTCTGCTCGCTCTATAAAAATTGTCCTTGTACCGTTCAAATAAAATCAATATAATTCATGACTGCTTTTTCAACTTGTCAGTTGCTGTTGATGCTAGGAGACATGCTAGTTGATACTGTTGAGAATTTAATAGCTTAGAGGATCATTTATTTCACTTAGCTGTTACCATTTCTTTTACGGACATTTTACCAGATTTTAAAAATTTAACAGTTGGTAGTTTTTTCCAGCTGGGAAGATTTCAATTTAAAATATTTCAAGATATGAAATGTTTTTTTTTGTTTTTTTTAAAAATCACTTTCTACTAAAAGATCAATAAAAGAATTTGTTAAAAGGAAGAAAATGTGAGGACTGAAGAACTGGGCTGCATATATAATAGTTTGATTACAGCATTCATTTTTCCTTTGTACTTCAAATAAAAATTTTATAGGAATCGGGGTTTTAGATGATAAATAACTGGTCAGCTTTCAAATTTTTTTTAATTACTATAAAGCATCAAATAAATTTGAACCAATTCCATTTTTAGAAAGATTCAGACTTGAAAGCTTAAATCTATTTTGGGACTGTATTTCACATATTACTTCAACAGTTCAGTTTGTTTTGATGTTGGTGTTACATAGATTTAAAATTTCCAAGTCTCAATCTGATAGCACTATCAATTTAAAGGAACTATTTAAAATAAATTATCAGTGGAGTTTAAAAACATTGATCTTGTGCCAGTATCTGTCAATTATTGAGTCATATTAACTTGTATGTCAATGAAGAATGAAACTACAATGTTTAGCTGCAGTTAAAAGGGACTTGAAAGGGCTAGGTATGGGCATAGACAGAACCAGTCTTTATAACATGTGGCAGTAGTAATGGTTAAAGATCATATATTTGTCTTCTGTGGATTTACAGCTTCCTCTTTGACTTCCAGGTATTTTGAGATCAAAGAACTTCTTCATATATTAAAAAGTTTTGGTGGTTATAGGGACTGGATAAGTTTTCATCAGCATTTTAAAAATCAAAGCAAAAAAGAAAAAAAAAAGAAAATACATTAAATTACATATTTTATTTGTCAATGATGATATAAGTCAGGTGGGTTTGAAGTAGTATTCAAAAAAATCAGAACTGTTGTTTTACAATTGGGTCTGGTTTGAATATCAAAATGCATCTTTTTTATTATATATACTAAGGTAAACATGACCACTCTAATATCTTTGAACATATTTGACTAGTTTTGGATTAGAGGAGTCCAGTTTTGAGAATTCAAAGTAAACTAAAAAGGAACCAAAGTGAAATACATTTACTGAAAAAAATCTCCAAAATACTTAAGTATAACACTTTTAGGAATGTGAAAGTTGTAATTGTTAAAACATTGAGTTTTAAAAGTGCAGAAAAAACACTAATCTCAAAGTGATAGAAATACAAGGTATTTTTGTCAGTATTTTTTAAAGAAATATTTAATTTTTCTATGTGACATATATTAATACAGTTGATTGTATTTATACAGTTATAATTATGTATTTTGTTTCTCTAAAATCTGTTTTAGATCAGTGAATAGATGGCACTGGGATCAATAGCCATCTCATTTATTGAAGAAGTTTTGCTTAGAATTAATTTCACAAACATTTAAAAAAAATATTTTACACAAGATTAGGGCAGTGAGCTGGCAGAATTTTTAGCATGCCAGGAAAAATACTTAGTGCCATTTTGTCTTTTTACGTTCTGAGTTCAAATTCCGCCGGGGCCCCACCTTAGCCTTTTGAGGTCGATAAAGTAAGTACCAGTTACACTGGGGGTCGATATAATTGACTTAGTCCCTCCCCCAAACCCTCTGGCCTTTTGCCAAAACTTGAAACCCGTATTTTACACAGGATTTTTGAGAACTTTTAGATTTTCCTTCTTGTAAATAAAAATACAACTCTTGTGACTTCTTTTTGTAACAGATATCTAAATTCCTTGTGGCAATTTTACCTTTATTTGCAGCCTCGGCAAATGGAGATTTAGGCTTATATTGCAGAGATTTAGTTGTAACTGCATATGATTTTAGCTCCAAATTTGTGTAGATCCAAGTCACTTTCGGTTGAGCAGGCCTATGACCAAAAGCATAATTGTTTTGTATCATTGCTTTTTCAAAACAGTAGGAGATTTAACATGTTTTAGTGGTTTGAATAAATACATAGTATCTTTCATTAGCAAAACTAGAGAGATTAGTTGCAAGTAACAAAAAATTTGAAAGGCACACATGGCCAGTAGAGCAAATTCAAGGAAGCAGATGTGATTTTTGTCATATTCAAAATGGAAGGATAATTAATAATTATTTCTGACGTTAGTTAATTTGTGCAGATAGTATCAAAGACCTTTTTTCAGGTTAATCATTTAGTTATTTCTTAGAACTAAAAAAAAAAAACATTAAATTTATGATTTTGTGACAATTGTTAGCACAAGTTTCTCAATACTTATTAATGATTTTTATATTTAAATATAGTTTACTTGAAGAGGGGACCATTAATTAAGCTGCTTTTTTTGAAATGGAATATTTTATCAAATTCACTTCGCAGTGATCAGACTGCTCTGCATTCATTTGATAACATTAACCATAGTTTTTGTAGTCTACTTAGGTGGTATCTTTTTGTTAAGACCTGTTTTAAAATTGTCTACACTTTACAAAATCTCACTGCTAATGAAGAAGAAAAATGTACTGAAATTCAAACTTATCTATTACATGAATGCTGTTTACATTAATTTGTTAAATTTTCTTTTTTACTTAATTGTAATTGACTTAAGATTTTTATATTAGGATTAATTTGTCAGTTCAGAAAGGAAATTTTATTTTATTTTGGTTTAATGCAGCAGTTGGTAGGAGGAAAATTTTTGTTCTGGAAAATTAACATATTAATGAAGATTTTTGAGAGTTCCCTTTTTGGAAAATATTAAAGTTTTAAATCCTTTTGTCAAGTTAAACCTGATCTTTATAATAGTGAGTGCAGGACTTTAAATAGACAGACACATACTCAGCTGCAAAGATGCTTTCCCAAATTATTTTGTGTGTATATAAAACTTGTATACAAGACATCGTGTAAAATAATGTGTACTTGATTTTTAAATGATGGAAGTTGGTTGAAATTTATAATTATTTAAATTTCAGAGATGGAACAACCACCACCATCCACCTCTTCCCGCTCTGCGTCGGCTACACCTCCACCTCCCTTGCTCCCTACACCTCTCTTAGAAGAGGAAATGGGTGAGCAGGAGGAGGATGAGGAGCGACCAGAATCTCAGTGTGTTTTACCTGTTCGTAAGTACTGATTCGCTTTTTCTTTCTACTCACAGCTGTTTTTGTAGTAGAAATTGTGTAGTGTTTCTTGGTATGCTTTCTAACACAGAAAAAAAATCCATTATTCCGCCCCTCTTTAAACTCACTTTAGCAGTGTTGAGTGTATTTATTTCTCTCTAATTATTTTTTTTTTGTTTGTCTTTGTTATTGGCGAAAGTGTTCATTGTATTAATGTCAATGTTGAATGGTTGTCTTTATTTTCTTATGTTTTCTTTTTGTATCTAACCAATTCAACAATACTACTAACTCATAACTTGGCTAAACTTATATTGCTTTATGTTGTAAACATTTTCAGTGTACAATATACAGGACAAATTGATTGACAGCTCTTATTAGTTGCTTGGTGGAAATTGTATGTGTCTGTATTAGAAAGACAGTGAATTTTTGACGAGTGACTTTATTCATTAGATGGACACCCAAGTTATGTATATCTATTTTGTAAGATGTCTGGCTAGGTCTCCTATTTTTAAAAAGAGATACTTCATTCTGGAAATGTTAGAATTCTGTCTTCAATAAGAGGACAGCATTGTCTAATCCAAGCATGGGTAACCTTTTCAGAGAAGCAGGCCACATGTGACCTGGCTCATTAGGCAGATTAAAAAATTGAAGGTAGTTTTTCATTGGCGTGCCATTCAGAAAGTTCTGCATGCGAGTTGTCCAGTCTATATTTTAGCTGCAGCATGTCAATTGTAAGAACAGCCTGCTTTTAAAGGTCTTCTTTTATAAAGTTTATATTGCTTTATAAATGGTTCCCTTTGTCATGATCACCATTAAGAGACGCGAGGTAGGAAAGATGATGGATTCCATTGTTAACTGGGTTTGTCAATATAGGGAATATCTTAAGTCGTGTGAGGTTAAACTTGTAATTTGGAAGGTTGGTAGATGAAGTTGGTAGTTGCTTTTTCATCTCTTGTTGCCAGCTCATTTTCTAACCCAATTGTTTTCCCGTTACAGACAAACTCTGTAAGCAGAATACCACCAGTGCTTTCACTGATCTTCTGATTAGCTGTGAGGACAATTGATCAGATTAGCAGTGGTGGTGGTGGTGCTGGTGGAATTAGGCAAAAGTACAGATGACTTCCTTTAGAAGATCTGGTGGTGTTTTGAGATACACTCAACAGAGCATGCAAGGAACATTGCAGCTTTGCTTACCCCTATATGGTTAACCAACAAGGAATGTTTGTATGTTCTATATCTGGTAGCTTTACGACAATACTGGTTCTACTAGAACATTATAAGCTTCTTTCAACTAGTTTTGTGCCTTGTCCGTGTCATACTTGGTTACACACACTGGATGTAATATAAGCTCTCTGTTGTTGTTCCCTTTAATGATGTTGGAAATTATACTGCTCATATATATCTAGAGGCCATTAATTTGGTTCAGCTATGTGCTGTCTCGGCCTTATAGGTATATTATACACTCAGAAGAGGAGACAAAGCTCCTTAGAAACGGTGGAGCGGATGCTTCTGCTTTTTAAACCAAACCATTTTTGATCCCTGTCATTTAATCAGTTTCTTAGGAGACCTTTTAAAGTGTTGGTTCCAAGGAGTAAGTTTGCTGTAGCCATGTCAGTCATAGAGGCAAAGTGAAGCAGAGCAGGTGATTGCCTGCAGTAGATTCCACAGTAACACCTGAACCCAGTGCAGATAGTGGTGAACTTTCTGGGCACAGTTTTGTCTTGTGAACCATTTGTTTTCAACTTAATTGAATGGAAAGTGGTCTTTAGTTGAAAAATATGTTTGGTTAGTAGTCAGAAGTAACTGATATACAGTCAGAATGTGGTTTATGCATCCACAATTGGTTTGAAACTTTTTTGTTTCTTACTGTTTGAAGACATTGTGGTTAGGTTGATACTTTTCTTCGTGGGTTTTTACTTTCGGTTTTTAAGCTTTTTAGTAAAACCAGTTTATTAAAAAAGCACTTCCTACTTTGGTCCTTGAGCAGGCCAGTTCCATAGCACCATCTCTTTGATTCATTTAAAATTGGTTACTTTGTTCAGCCAAATACAGTTGTTGGCTTGTAACTTAAATTCCAGTTCTCAAGAGGAATTTTAGATTTATGTAAATTTCTAAGTGAAAATAAGAAAATTTACCATCTTCAGAGCAAGATAGAAACATTTTCTTAATTTATTCCCTTGAAGTGAGACTTAAAGGCTCCCAATATTTCTGAAGTGAATGTTTTCCCCCCCAAAATAAAATTTTTCTATAAAATGTGCTGGTTCTTGTTTGACCCCAGATCATCTCTGATTAAGCAAATCTATGATCAAAAGCATCTTCATGCTTTTATTCATTCATTCTTTATCCAAGACAACTTTATCCAATATTGTTTCACACAGTAAGTGTGATTCTAATGCGGTTTGACTGCTGTTTCTAGTAGGTGGAGTGGCTGTGTATTGATATTCCTTTGTAGTGACATTTTGATATGTAGTGGAGATATAGCAAACATTGTCTTTTAGTAGACCTTGTTTTTAATTAGTTTTCTTTCGTAGATTTCATTAATAAAGAATTAGAAATCCAGGTAGCTTTTACTTGTAAGCATCAAGTGTCGTTAGTGTAGAAAACAAAATTGATATTCACCTCCTTCAAATAGAATTTTTAATGAAGATAACTTTCTATAAGATTTTAGGCCAGTTGTAGTTTGAAGTAAAGATTTTCTAATTCACAGTTTGGTGATGTATTCTGACCTTTTTAATTTATTGTATGTGTAAAAAAAAAAAATGTATATTTTATTTGGTTTGAAAAGTACTTATTTTTGTGTCTGTGTAATTATTAATTTCTCTTAAGAAATTGGCTTGTGAATAATTTTTTGAAGTAAATATTCTGCTTTTTATTTGACCCTTTAGCATTTCAACTGGCCATAATCTGGTCCAAATATTCTGTTTTATGTTCAAACAGGCCATTTTACAATGTTCTAAAAATATACATACAATCACATCATCAAAATTTCAAAGCTACAAGATAATGCATGTTTAATTCAAAACTGTGAATAAATAAGCATTACATTTGACAGAAATCTGAATGCTAAAGGGTTAAAACTATTTGTTGTAAAAAAAAAATAAATAAATCACTTGAAAAAATTCTAACATTAATCTTTTTAAACTTTGCTCATTTTAAATTTGTAATTTTAAGTCTGCTTTCATAAATTATGTTGAAACAAATATTAATTAAAATTTTTCTACTTTTAGATACGAAAACAAAATTGTTTCTTTTTTATCCAAAGTCATGATTGAAGCTAACTTACATTTGTTGTTGCTTTTTCAATAGCTATTCTAAGTTTGTTAGAATAAAACTGTATTGAATCCAGTGGGTCCATCCTCTGTTGTTCCACTATTGCTCATGTTGGATTTTAAATACTTTTTCAGAAGAAGAGACTGAGGATGTTACTAATGAGGTTGCTATGACAACACAAGAAGTTGTCACAGAAAAAAAATCAAAAAAGAAGAAATCTAAAGATGCCACTGAAAAGAAGAAACGGTCAAAAAAGAAAAAGAAAATACTGCGGCCGATGGATAGTGGTGGTGAAGTCAGTAAAGTCAGTACAATCATTTTTTTAAACAAATGTTTTTTTTTTCCATGCATCGGCACAGGTATGGCTTAGGTGTAGACATAGTTGTGGTTGGGAAGCTCACTTTGCAACCCTGTAGTTCCTGGTTCAGTTCCACTGTATGCCACCTTGAGCAAGTGTCTTCTGATAACTCTGAATTGATCAATGCCTTGAGAGTGAATGTGGTATAGGGAACCTGTATGGGAGAGTGTTTGTATCTTTGTGTCTCCTCCCATCGCTTGGCAAGTGCTGTTGGTTTGTTTACATCCCTGTAACATAGGGGTTTTGACAAATGACACTGACAGAATAAGCACCAGACTCAAAAAATATTGGGGCTGATTTGTTGGACTAAACCCTTTGAGGTGGTGCTCCAGCAGGGCTGCAGTCGAATGACTGAAACAAACTCAAGGAAAAAGATCTTTGCATTTAAAAGCATCTGGTCAAGTAGTTTGTGCAAAACCTGGACAGAAGTGGGTGGAGACCGAGTAAGGATAACACAAGGAGTTAGATGAACATGGGAGAAGTGGTGTGCGACTAGCTCGTTCAAAGGAGTAGAGCATAGTTGTAATAGCAGCAATTGGTTGGTTGGTGTTTTGGATGTGTAATTTGTATTGTAGCTCTTGATTGCTCAGTGTGTAATAAATAATAGTTTAATGTCTTGTGGGGGGGTTTTAAGGGAAAAAAATTAAGTTTTTGTTATTCAGAGGTGCAAGTATTGCTGTGTGGTTAAGAAGCTTACTGTGCAGCCATATTGTTTTGGGTTTGGTCCCACAATGTAGCACTTGGGATAAGTTTCTCCTGGGTTGACCAATGACTTCTGAGTGGATTTGGTTGATAAAAACTTGTCTGGAAGCCTCTGTGTGTGTGTGTGTGTGTGTGTGTGTGTGTGTGTGTGTGTGTAGGCACAGTTATGGCTGTGTGGTAAGAAGTTTGCTTTCCAGCCATATAATTTTGGGTTCAGTCCCACTATGTGGAACCTTAGGCAAGTATCTTCTACAACCTCAAGCCAATAAAAGCCTTTGTGTATATATTTGGTACACAGAAATTGAAAGATTCCCATTGTGTTTGTGTTTGTCCCCTGCCATTGCTTGACTACTGACATTGGTTTGTTTCACTTCCTTTAATTTAGCATTTTGGTAAAAGAGATCAATAGAATAAGCAAGCATGAGAAAGTCGAAAAGAAGACATTAAATGTTGATATTAATAGAGACAGCATGTTAGAGCTGATCTGTTTTAAATGAAGAATTATGTATACAAGTGAAAATGAGTTCATTTTTGTGTTCGTGGATTTAAAGCCAAGGAAATAATAAAAAAATAATGTAGATGCTTAAGGAATTTAAGAGGAAATTACATTTTCCTAATTATTTCTGATTACACAAGAAAATTTTTTCCACAGTGAATAATGCGTTGCTTATTTCGGAAATTTGCCCAGTGATCTAGCAAAGTTGTATGTGTGTGTTTATATATGAATAGCTGTGTGGTTAAAAAGTTTGGTGTGTAGCCTTGTAGTTTTGCAGCGGCTTAGGCAACAACACACACGTACATATAAATAAAATATATATTAGTAAAGAATATAAACATGGAGGCAACTGAAAAATTATCGTTCTGCAAAGAAAGTCTCCGGTTGATAATTCTATGTTGAGTTATGGACACTTTCTTGACACTTCTTGCAGTCAGAAGTCCCAGTTATTGTCTCACTGGCTGACTATAATCAGTAATGCTATAGTTGGCAAATTTTAATACAAAATAAATGTGATATTGAAGAAATGTAGTAGATATTCTTTATTACATAGGCTCTGTGTTACATACTTTTAGGGAGAAATATTTATGAAGGGTAAAATTTAATTCTGGTGGGATTTGAAATTAAAAATAAAAACCCAAATGCGCCAACAATTAGCATTGTAAATAATTGTTAGACAATAAGATTCTTTAATTTCCTTGTTTGTTGTAAGCCATGTAAAGCAACTTTATATGGCTTCTGATACGAATGTTTACATTTTGTACGTCTTTTTTCAAAAAAAAAAAAAAAAAAAAAAAATTCTGGAAATGATCTACTCATGTAATTTAAGCACCCCTAAAGTTTATTTTTATTTTTGCGAAAAAATGCATGAATTACATGAGTTTTTACGGTAAAGTGAAACTATAAAGAACAATTGAAAGTAAACCACAGTTTGAAATGATTATAAATTCTTTATAACTCTACTAGAGTTTAGACTTGTTTTCGTATTTGCTTATTTGTAATTTCTGTTTACAGGATAGCGACTCAGCAGCCGTTCAACAATCTGACCATGAGGCTGAAGAAATATCTCCTAAAGAGAGAAAGAAAAAGGCTAAGGCACAAGATAAGGTGAAATTCGAACATTTTGAAACTATACAAATAAAGAATGGTTGCAAATAATTGTTTCAATGTAGAACTGGAATTAGGGAATCTTTGCAGTAGGTTTGTTAGGCATTTGGGTTAGGTGTAGCTGTGCAGCTAAGAAGCTTACTTGTCAACCATCTGGTCTTTGGTTCAGTACCTCTGTACAGCACATTGGATTAGTGCCTTCCTCTATAGCCCCATATCCTTTGGTAGGCAGAAACTATGTTGGAGGCCTGGTGCAGGTATGGCCGTGTGGTAAGAAGCCTGCTTCCCAAACATATGGTTCTGGGTTCAGTCCTACTGCATGGCACCTTGGGCAAGTGTCCACCATCGCTTGACAACCAATGTTGGTGTGCCTATGTCCCTGTAACTTAGTGGTTTGGCAAAAGACTGATAGAATAAGTACTAGGCTTACAAAAAATAAGCCCTGGGGTCAATTTCTTTGACCAAACTCTTCATGGTAGTCCTCCAACATGGCTGCAGTCAAACGACTGAGAAAGTAAAAGATTAAAAGATGTATGTGTATATGTATATATATATATATGTATATATATACATACATACATACATACATACATACACTCTCATCTAGACATCATGTGATGGTTGTAAACGAGCACCATTATTATACAAGTGAGGTTGTTCTTTGAAAAGTATGTCAACATTTGGGAAAATATTGCTTTGCTTGAAAACAGGTGAGGGTTGAAGATGGGAGGGGCATCCGGCCATAGAAGGTTTGTCTCAAATCATGTCCAATCCATGCAAGCATGGAAAAGTGGACATTAAATGATGTAATGCATGTGTAGATAGTTACACTCCTGGTGAGATTTTGACTATTAACATGTAGTAATAAAACTATAATAATAAAAGTTGAAAATACCTTTTCTTTCTGATATCCACTGATAAATAATTCTTGTGTTTTGATATTAATTGATAAGCCTTGTATTCTGATGATATCCGTTTATTATCCAGTTTTCTTTAATAATAATGTGATGTAATC
Organism: Octopus bimaculoides; assembly: GCF_046866305.1. Lineage (NCBI taxonomy): Eukaryota > Metazoa > Mollusca > Cephalopoda > Octopoda > Octopodidae > Octopus > Octopus bimaculoides. Next base: position 30,901,205 of record NC_142951.1, on the reverse strand, counting down.
CTTTATGTCTTCCTTTTTGATTTCAAGTATTGTTTTACCTTTTCTTTATCAGGAACGAACATCTGATGAAATTTGTGCTGAATATGGATTAAATAATGTTGATGTAGAATTCTGTGCAGAAGATTATCAAACACTGAATAATTACAAAGCATTTAGTCAGTTTATACGGCCGTTGATTACAAAAGAAAACCCCAAAATTGCCATGGCAAAATTGATAACCATTGTGGCTGCAAAATGGCGGGAATTTTGTGAGAAGAATCCTCACAAGTCTAAGGCGAAACAACGAGGTAAAGTATACTATTAAGATTCAAACATCTTTTGATTTGGTGGTTAAATTTGAGACATATCTAATGTTCTTGTTGGCAAATTATTGGAGATGGCTCGGAAAAAAAAAATGATTATTAATATTTGCAACCCTCAATGAGATAGGTACAAAAAAAATATCTTGTATCAAATTTAAAATTACATTTACCTTTGTTATATGTTCAGCTGTCATTGAGATTAGAGGGTATTTAGCAGAGAGATTGTGATTTGCAGGTGACAAGGAATTTGAAAAGCAAATTATAGATGGTAGCCTTGAGAGCAATTGAGACTTGTTTCTATGTATATGAATATTATTTAATGTGTTGACGTAAAACGTTTTATTTTTGTGTGTGTGTGTCACTGTTGCCAGTGTAGTTTTCTTCATTCAAATAAGGGAATATTAAAAATGCATCAGAATTCAGCAAATTACCTCGATACATTCAAACAGCAGTTTCCCTCTTTATATAGTATCGAGTTTACATAGATGTACATGTAAGTTGCAGGTAGGGCTGTGTGATAAGAAATTTACTTCCCAACCACATGGGTCTGGGTTCAGTCCCACTGTCTAGCACTTTGGGCAAGTGTTTTCTATTAAGCGCTGGTTTGACCAAAGCCATGTCAATGGATTCGGTAGACAGAAACTGAAAGAAGCCTGTCGTGTCTGCATACATATATACATACATACTTAGTAAAAGTGTCCATGCCAGTGCCATATAAAAGCACCCACACTCTGTAAAGTGGTTGGAATTGGGAAGGGCATCCAGAAACCATGCCAAAACAGACAAATGAAGCCTGGGCAGCCCTCCAGCAAGCCAACTCCCTACTAAACTGTCCAAGCCAATCCAGTATGCACAATGGACGTTAAAAGGTGATGATGTATATGTCTGCTGCCTCTTTACTATGATATGGTGTGGTAGTTGTAAATGAGTATCCAGTAACACAAGCAGTGTCTTTCATTTCCAGTCATCTGTGAAAACCTGTCCGCTCATGGGGAAATAGAACTTTTCTTGGTAACAAATGAGAGTTGGTGACAAGTTCATCTGGCCACAGAAAATTTACCTCAACAAATTCTGACTGACCCATGCAAGCATGGAAAAGTGGACATTAAAATGAAGATGCTGTAACATTCCAAAAGCTTTGTTGTAGAAGAATTCTTTAGTGCTACAGTAGTTGGGACCCTCAGGAAATCAAAACTGGGCTTTAGGAAAACTAAGATGGACAAGCTTGTGAAAACATTGAATTTAAGTAATTTTCAATTTCTTGTTGCTCAGCTATGGACGACGAACAGTTGGATGCAGTGCTTCGTGAAAACCAGGAAGGCGAAGGAAGTGAAGCGATGGACGAGAGGAGCCCTACAAAGACTAAGAAAACCAAAACTAAGAAAGCTGTAGCTCCATTGAAAATAAAAATTACTAAGAAGAAAAAGAGAAGGAAGGCTAGTACCGTGAGTATTTCTATCCTCTGATTCAGTCATCATTCAATGTCAATTGAATGTGTCGAGTCAACCCAGTCAGATAGATAGTGCTGCTATCAGTTGCCCTGTTTTAAGGTAGGTTCATAGATAGTAGAACCATGCTCTGTTCTGGTTTTACTGCTATCCTTAAGGTAGGTTAACATATAGTGAAACCTTTCTTAGTTATTGGCTTTTGCTGTTACGTCCTACTCTTTGTTGTTGTTGTTGTTGTTGTTTGTCTGTGTCTGTCTCTGGATGTATATGACTGTGGATGTGAGGATTTGTGTGAGTGAGTGTTTATATATATATTCATGTATGTATAGTGTTGAATGTCTGGTACAACTCCCAGATAGATTTCTGATGATAGGCTAATTTAGAATTTAAGAAAAGGAGAGTATGTTATCTGGTCTTGGAAGAGTTATTGTTGTAAAAGTCACATTATATCAGTGGGAAAGTTAATATACAGGCAGGGATAAATAAATGTTAAATCACATATTTGAAAATATACATAGTCTGCAATAAGAAAATCATTAGAGAAACAGACCAGTGAAATCAAGCAGGCAATAGAAACAATTTAAAATGTTGTACAAGTTTACTATATATTGGGTATTGAGGGGTCAGTGTAACGGATAGGTTTAAACTCCAGAATGGTATTAGAATAATTTCAAAATGTTTTTTGTCTTTTCTCGGGTTGAAGATTGTCATCTGCCTTAGTGTAGAACTTATCGAATTCTTGGTTAATGATAGAATTGTATAAGTTCAATTTTCTCGTTTTTCTCAGGAGTTTGCGGCATTTTGTTGAATTGGTGTTTTACTCTTTAGTCAATGTCGTCCCCATAGAAATAGTTACGAAGATATGATGTCATCTTCATGTGATTTCAGACTTGTTTAACCATTTCCTTATTATATTTCTAAGAACAAATCCACTCTTTTTCAATTAAATTCTAAAAAAACTTAATGTGAATGTAAATAGATTTCATAAAATGGCATTTGGAACACAACAAAAGGTTCTTACAGCTTAGTTTTCTCTAAACTATTCTAATTACAGGTAAGTATAGATGAAATTGGTGAAACGTGAAGATATTTGTTGATATTTAGTTGGGATTTATACAAAAAAGTGTAGTATGGGATTTTAAAGAAGATTTGTGCACATTATTGGGTTTTTCATTGAATTCCCAAGCATACAAGAGATGACACATATAAGAAAAATGATGATGTTTATCAAAATATTACAAATGGAAATGAATTCACTAATTACAACTAGATGTGATGGTGGATGGCTTAGTGGTTTCGGTATTCGGCACATGCTTGTAAGGTTGTGAGTTTGATACCCGGCAGCATGTTGTGTTCTTGAGCAAAACACTTTATTTCATGTTGCTCCAGTCCACTCAGCTCTCAAAACCGAGTAGTATGTACCTGTATTCCAAAGGGCTGGCCTTGTCGCATCCTGTGTCAAGCTGAATCTCCCTGGGTACTACTTTAAGGGTACACGTGTCTGTGGAGTACTCAGCCACTTGCATGCTAATTTCATGAGCAAGCTGTTCCATTGATCAGATCAACCGGAACCCTCATCGTCAGCTAAGCAGAATTTGTTACTCAGTTAACCAGTAATTTAAAATATCAAATGTTATGTAAATTTTAAAATTGCTTTATCAAGTCAAATTATGGAATCATGCAGTTATACTTATTGCATTTCTTTTTACTCACTGCACTCCTAGTTTCTTTTGAAAATCCTTGAAATTCATAACTTTTCAAAAGATAGGTCATAGAAGGCTGCAGAGAAAAAAAAAAAAGCCAAGTAATTCCAAGAACCATGTTGTAACAATGCCAAATGATGTACCAAGCCTCTACTAATATAGTAATACAGTCTGTGTTGCTATTTTGCTCTAAATATGAACAGATACACACAGACTGTTTTGGGTGGGGGTGGTTTAAAAGTGAAAGATTAAGTTTTTTTTTTCCCCTCTTTTCCTTTTGTGAAATTGAATGAAATTATTCGTTTGAAATTGTATTGATCATTTATGGTTGAATTTTTAGGATGATGAAGATGCTGGTTTTAATACAAGTGATGAGGAATTTGAACGTCAGTTAGAGGAAGCCAGCATTATCAGTGACAGTAAAGCTGAGGCAAATGCTGGTAAAAGAAGAACAAAGAGAACTAAAGCTAAGAGGAAAAAAACTAAGACAACCAGCAAATTCCCTGATGATGGCGATGGTGAAGGATACGAGGTGGTAATGTTATTCCTGACTTTTCATACAGTCCTTCGTACTCTTACAAAATCCCCACAATATTCAAATATGCACACGAGCATGTGCATGCATTCTCACTCGTACACACACACACACACACAGACACACCGACACACACACACATCAAAATCACCTACTTAGACACTGATGAATTTGTACAATTGCTGTTGCACATGTGATCTCACTTACACACACAGTATGTGTAATGTAGCATGTTGCCAGTTGGAAATCAAGGACCTTGCGATTGTAGGTTAAAGGACTTTCTTATTATATACTATCATTGCTTTTTAGTTAAGACTACTTAAAGAACTTGGTAAGGAAGACTAACGACTTTTATTTTTAACCTAGTAATTCTGAAAAAAATAGTATTTTATTATTTAAATACATTAGTCAGAGGTATAGAGCATTTTGTTGTTTAATGTTACTCTGAGCTTATTGCTCAGTAACTGAGGAAGTTGCTTTTGTGCAATAATTGAGGATGTCAAGCAGAGCTACCACTCTTGTCCCGTTGCATATAAATTGGAAATTAATATGGTTATCTGGAAGATTAACAGTTGTACATTAACCCTTTAGCACTCAGATTACTCAATCAAATGTAATGCTTAATCATTCAAATCGATTTGAAGTAATCGTGTATTATCTCGTAGCTTTAGGATTTTGATGATGTGATTGTTTACTTTTAGGATAACATTGTAGGGTAGGCATGAGAGGCTTGATCTGGTTGGTTTCTACATAAAACAAAATATATAGGCTGGATATGATTGGTTTGAATGTAAAAGGGTTCAGGAAGGTGGTATTGAAGAAGTCATAAAGAAGAGATGACTCTAATTAAAGAAGAAAAAAAAAAAAAAATGAAGCTGTTAAGATTTCTTATGTGGAATTTCAAAAAGGAGTTACTCTACACTATCAGAATATAGAGTTAGCCAAAACAAACCTTGCAGTGGAAGATACTATTCTTGTTACTGTTCAAGAGTGATAGAATTTATTCAATAATTAAGCAAAATGCTATTTAGCATTCTTCCTCAGTATTTCAGAAATAGGGTTTTACCCAAACTAAAAAGAAAAATATTACTTTAACAATTATGGGGAGCTGAACATTTAAAGACTATTAGTTTGGCCAGTTTGATCAGTCGTCCTTAATGAAGGCCACATTTATAGGTGGGTAATTTAGCAAAGTCCTCAATTCAAATTACTTTAGTGGTTAGATAATCTAATAACTTTCCTGTAGGCTCTAACATCTGTTACTGTAACTAATATTAGTTATTGTCTTAATTGTAGACTGACCATCAAGATTACTGTGAAGTGTGTCAACAAGGGGGTGAAATAATTCTGTGCGACACGTGTCCCCGTGCATATCATCTTGTCTGCTTGGATCCTGAACTAGAAGAGGCGCCAGAAGGAAAATGGAGCTGCCCTCATTGTGTTTGTACCCTAATTTCTTATTTTTGCTTTCACTTCTCCTCTCTCACTATTCTTTATCTTCTGGGGCACTTCTATAAAGTCAGCAATATTTTTCCGCCTGCATTGAGTCCTTGTAATATTAAAATGCCCAGTACAAAAACATTTCCAGGGTCATTGGAATCACATTAATTTTTATTTTGGTAATATCACCAAATTCAGTGTCCTTAGATGTTATTACTTATAGTTCATGTACTGAATTTAGCTCGGTCAAGTATGTTGCCGTTTTGTATCAGTTAAAAAAATGAACCCTGTACCCAATTTCATTTCTCCTTTGTCCTTTATATTGGTGTCCTTCCTTTCTACTTTGTTGGGGTTCCCATGTTTTCTTGTCCAGGTTTGAATTGTCTTTTAAAATGTAACTATTTATTTGTGTGTATGCATTTATTATGTGCTGCATCTCTGGCTGAGTGGTTAGGGTGTTGGACTCGTGATCATAAGAGTGTGGTTTCGGTTCTTGGACTGGGCAATGTATTGTGTTCTTGAGCAAAACACTTCAGTTTCACTTTGCTCCAGTCCGCCCAGCTGGCAAAAGTGAGTATTCCTTTGATGGACTGATGTCCCATCCAGGGTATAGTATACATGCCAAGGAATCAGAGAAACTGGCCCTATGAGTCTGTGTTATGGAAAGGAGCTTTATCTTTTGTGTAGATTGGCTGGTTAAGTATACCTCAAAAGAAGAAATTGCTGGTGCACCATATATTTACATCTCTTGGATAATAGTATTGGTTGTATCTATTTGATCTCCAAGCTACAGCAGAGACAGGCACAACAGAGCTCTCTTACAGCATGTGAATAAAACCATTGTATTCAGTTAAAATGAAGGCACTGACTTTGGTGTGTTTTGTCTGGGTCTCTGTGTTGCACTGTTATACAATAAAAAAAAATGCAGATCTGTAACAATGTGACACTTTGTAATTCTGCTTATATATATGTGTATATATATATATATATATATATATATATATATATATATATATATACACACATATCTGCATACAGATATAACTGAAGTCTGTGACTTGGTTTCAGTGTACATTTGTAGCCATTTTAAAGGCTAATACATCTGAATGTTGTGGTACTAGTAAGACATATTATATATTGGTGTCAAATTTTGGCACAAGGCCAGCAATTTCGGGTTACAACAGCCCCAGTGTTCAACTAGTATTTATTTTTACCGACTCCAAAAGGGTGAAAAGCAAAGTTGACTTAGGTGGAATTTGAACTCGGAACGTCAAGACAGACAAAATGCTCAGGAGCATTTGACCTTGTATACTAACGATTCTGCCAGCAAATCAACTTAAGGCTTATTATATATTGATGGCTGTTGCTGACTCCATAAACATCTGCAGTTGCTGATGCTTGATTGCATTTGACTAAGAAGAGGTTAATAATGGATTGTATATGATTTCTGCATTGGGTAAATATTTATGAAATGTGTGTGAGTGTGTTATATATATGTGTGTGTGTGTGTGTAAATAAATATATATATATATATATATATATATATATATATATATATATATATATATATATATATATATATATATACACACATACATACATACACACACACACACATGCACACATATACACACTCACATACACAAACATATATATATACATATACATATATATATATATATATATATAATTTCAATAATAAATATTTTACATATATGTATGCATATATATACATATATGTATATATATACATATACATATATGTATATATATACATATACATATATGTATATATATACATATACATATATGTATATATATACATATACATACATGCATATATATATACATATACATACATGCATATATATATATATACATACATATATATACACACACATATATACATATCATCATCATCATCGTTTAACGTCCGCTTTCCATGCTAGCATGGGTTGCATACATACATGCACACTATAGAATTAATATAATCACTCACATAAAATGACATGTCAATTTTGCCCATGTGAATGAGTCTAAATGAGTTACTAGCTATATATTCTGTGTAATGTCTTTATTGTTATGGGAACCCTAACTTCACTAAGATCCTACTGATTCTTTAACCCTATTCTAGCATGTTCATTGAAATATACTAAGAAGTTTCTTGCTTGCTCTTCAGCCTTGGCAACTTCTTAGCCCCATCGTGATACTATTTTATTGAAATATTAGCAAATGTTTTTTTAGAATATAGACGTTTATAATTTCTTGTAGGTATGTTTTTATTTTATCCTTTTCCTGAATCTAAAGTAAAAAAAAAAATTAGTTGTGCTAATTAATGTCTCTTTTTATTAAATGCATTATTTATACTTGACTGCCTTGGTTGAAGAGCGTGCAGGTTTAAGTAATCACCTGCAGTTAAATCACCTAATTACATTTCTCTTTAACAGAAGTAAATTAAATTTGATAAATAGAAGTTAACACTCTACTTCAAAAATCCACGAAAGGAAAGAAAAAAAGTTTTCCCTCTATAATATCAGGTCATCCCATATATAATGTCCAGAATATCATATATGTAATCGCTATCAAATTTTACAGTACTCTGAAATGTCAAATGGTATTGGATAATACTCATATGAATTTGGAAACCTTTAACGTAAATAATTTCTTTTTACAGAATAATCTGACTGACTTTATTACTAATATTACCCTCTCAACAATGAATGTATCGAAGGAGCATTTAAGGCACATAATGCTTTATGAGTTCAAAAAGGGAAACAATGCAGCCGAAGCAGCCCAAAATATCCATTCGGTTTATGGGGAAAAGTGCTTGAGTGAAAGAAGTTGCAGAAGATGGTTTGCAAAGTTCGAAAATGGTGATTTCAGCCTAAGAGAGAGGCCACAAATAGGAAGCCCTGTTGAGGACAAGCTTCTTTTGTCAAAGTTTAAGAAGGATAATGCTGTTTAGTGGGTTTGTCACCAATGTAAACAGGTTCAGAGTTGGAACGTGTTCGAATGTAATGTGTTTGAAGAGAACAATGTCACATTATAACGTGTAATGAAGTGTATGCAGAAATAAATGTCAGAAGGCATGTTTTGTTTTATAAAGCATAGTAATTTATTCTTTTAGTGTAACAACAAACACGTGTCTGAAATAATGAGCATTCTTTTTAGGTCGGTGTGTAAATGTTAAAGAGTGTAGAGCATCGGAAGAATGAGAGAGGTGTAACGAGACAAATGAATTTCCCATGACTTGCCATGTATTTAAGTTTGGTGCGTATAAGCTGCAAAAGGAAATCTGATAAAAAACGAAATGAGTTGCCCCACATTGATTATGATTACTGTAAACGGTCTCATAGCAGAAAAGTTGATGTTGTCCCTATGGCTGTCAAATCCGCAACTAATCAGCTCTTTGAAAGAGGTGTGCAATACTGCTGTGCGGAAGTTCCTACTTGTATTACTACACTGCCAGCTCTGATTCACTGACATCTGCCAAAGCACAACTGAATTAAGTCACAGTGACGAAACAAATCTTTTCCTGTCTCACTACACCCCTGCAGACTGAAAGCCGATACAAACAAACAGGAGGAATGGAAAATGCAAAGCGAAGGCAAAATATTCACGGAAATGGAAGTAAAGGCAAAATATTCATACATGCACATGAGTGCTTAATGTGCCAGTCGTTGTGTGACTGAAGCAGTATGAGTGAGCGCTTCTCAATCCATGATTTCATTGAAAATTTTCTTGCAGGACGCATTCAGTATGATATGCTTTGAAAAATGGGCAGAAGCGCAAGTTTGGCATGCTGGCACGTTGCAAGAGACAGGTAACTTTCTCTACTAATTACGTGACCAACCAGGGGTCCAACAGAAGCAAAGGCACAGAGAGCATGAGATGGCAGCTAATGAAGGCATAATGTGTGTAATTGGGTGTAGGCATGTATGTGTGTATGAGTATTGAAAAATTTTACAAAACAAGAAGATAAGAAATATTAGAAAAAGCAAAAGAAAAATACATTGCATACATGGAAAGGTAACAAACATTGAAATACAGGAAAAAGAAAACAGGAATGCATTAAGAAAAAATGCAAGACGATAACAGGCACTAAGGGCCAGTTCATATAGAAATAGCTTTACAGTCTCTTGGGCCGATGGATACAATGGCCACTGCTGGTTGTTGTGAAGGTGGGGGGGGGGAGTTATATGTATCTAACTATGTGAGTAAAGGGGTGTGAGTGGATCCAGGGTATGAGCGTCTGTGAAGGCCCTTTTTAGTCTATCAATGGAGACTGTCTCTCTAAACCCATTAGAGTCACTGGTAAAATGTTTGTCTGAGAGTGCCAGCGTGCAGTAGGGTCCAGAGTAAGGTGGAGTGAGAGGACTTTTCACTGCATTATTTCTGACGAAACCACGGGTCCACGAAGGAATGTCTTTAGGGAGCAAAGGTTTAATGGCTTGGTGCTGAGTGTGCATGGGTGACAGGACTTCTAAGTATGAATGCAGGCAGTTCTCATAAAGTGCAGGATCCGGAGAAGAAAGATCGACCGAGGCAAGCGTCTGCATCCTCCAAAGGAGTTGGATCAGTGTCCGGTTGCAAAGACAAAGGAGCACCATACAAAAGCTCAGCTGGGGAGAATCCTCCTTAAATGAAGTCTGGATGTCAAGAAGTACTGTGGAGAGGTGTTTCCTCTGGATTTGAGTATCCGGATAGGCATGAAACTTGGCTTTCAACTGGTGATGGAAGTGCTCCACCATTCCCTTAGATGCAGGATGATAACTGGTAGTCTGGATCTGTTGAGCACTGATGATTGTTGTTAGCTCTGAAAACAGGTGAAATTTGAATTGTCTACCGCAGTCTGTAGTAATGGTGGTAGTAACATTGTAACGTGATATCCATCCTGATACCAAGGCTCGCGTTACAGATTCAGCAGAAATATCACTTAGTAGAATGGCTTTAGGCCATCGGGTGAAATGGTCAATGCAGGTCAGGATGCATGAAAATCTATGACTGACAGGCCAGGGTCCCACAAGATCAATATATGAATGTGGTGAAAACATACATCAGGAGTACTAAAAGTGCTGAGAGGAGCATGGATGGGCTTATGCGCCTTTGACTTCTGGCACTGGATGCAACATCAGGTCCATTCAGTCATGTCGCGTCTCATATTTGGCCAGAAGAATCTAGCCATTATGAGCTTTACTGAGGCTGAGACTCCAGTGAGAAAGACTGCAAAACTTCGAGTACAGCTCGACAGTGGGTCCCTAGGATAAAAGGATGGGGCAAAGTCATTGACACGTCACAAAATTTGCATGTCAGCAGTTTGTAGAGGCAGGTACTTGAATTCACATGTTGCAAATTCAGGAGTAGATGACAAAGAATTCACTGACAGTGTTCTGAGCTCTGGAGATGTGTTGGATATCACTGGTAAATTGAGATATGAGATCCAGGTGTCTAGTCTCCTTTGGTGGACACTTCTCAGGCTCGGGACTGCAAGGCAAAAAATTAAGAGGCTTAAGATCAGTATAGATAATAAAGTTCCTCCCTTTGAGGATATGCTGGAAATATTTCACTGAAAGGTAGATCGCTAATAATTTGTGACCAAAAGTGCTGTATCGTGTTTCGGCAGCTGAGAGAAAAATGCAAGAGGTTTAAGATGTCCTTGGTGAAGCTGTTGTAAAATGGTGCCAACTGCTGTGTCCAATGCATCAACCACAAGCAAAAGCTTTGCATTAGAGACGGGGTATGCGAGGAGAGACACTAGCAACTTCATGTTTCACAGTATTAAAAGCTTCCACCTGGGGCAGGAGTTAATGCAATAGACTCCTTCACGATGATTCTTTAAGAGCTCAGTAAGAAGAGATAGAAGTCCAGCACAGTGAGGAATGAAACATCTGTAAAAATCCAGTAATCCAAGGAAATGGCACAGCTGGTAAGGGAAGGAGTATGAGGAAGAAGGTCCTCAGTAGCCATCACCTTTTCAGGAAGAGGTTGAATACCCCCTTTGTCAATAATATGGCCAAGAAACACGAGAAGATGCGCCAAAAACACATTTGGTAGGGTTAATCTGCATTTGAAAGTTGGTGAGGCCCATTGACTTGTGGAAGGGCAGATAATTCCAAGCTGCAACATGTGATCAAATTCGGCCTTGGCTGCATTGAGTTTCTCCGGAGGACGTGAAAACACAGGAGCACCATTTCATAGAAATGAAATGTTTTATAGAGTGAGCTGGATTACTCACTTGAAAATTTAGGCTGATGAGCTCCGGGAAAGAGTCTAAAAGTGACTGATTTAAGTTTCCAGATGCAATAAAGGATGGAGTACTCAAATTCTGGCCCGAAATAGAAAAATCTGTAGTGCAGCCACTGATTATGAACATCAACTATGGCCTGTAGAGTCGTGGATTGCATCGAATTAGTTCTGAAGAAATAGCTGCTACTGTATGAGAAGAAACAGCAGTAACTCTGTTGCCAGTGTATTGTAATATTTTATCAGCTGAAGAAGCTAATTGATCCTCTGAACTGATCTCCATCTTAGGGGTAAGAATGACCGACACATTTGAAGGCAAATGCGAGAAGAAAAACTGTTTAATCTAAGAGTTGTCTTCAGATGATCCCTTGGTAAGGTTCTGCCTCCTCCGAAGGAGTTGGGTTGGTGTCCAGTTGCCTAAATGTTCCCCATTTTTCTGCTGAAAGAGACGTCCTTCAGGGAACTTCACTCTTTCTTGAGTGTGAAAAATTAAACCAAAATGAGGTGGGGCATGTGTGTCTTGCTCTGGCATGAAGAAGAGGAGTGAACAAGACTGGTAGCTGTCTTGAAAACTGTAAAATGTAGTTTTGCAGTGTTCAGTTTGTGAGCATAATTGTGTTAATTTTTTTTTTAGAAGGTGGGGTGGGGGTGTATTCCTGAAAGTCACCCGTTTAGTGGGTTTGTCACCGGTGTAACAGATTCAGAGTTGCAACGTGTTTGAAGAGAACAATGTCACATTATAACGTGTAATGAAGTGTATGAAGAAATAAATGTCAGAAGGCATGTTTTGTTTTATAAAGCATAGTAATTTATTCTTTTAGTGTAACAACAAACACGTGTCTGAAGTAATGAGCATTCTTTTGAGGTTGGTGTGTAAATGTTAACGAGTGTATGGCTGTCAAATCCACAACTAATCAGCTCTTTGAAAGAGGTGCGCAATACTGCTCTGCGGAAGTTCCTGCTTGTATTACTACACCGCCAACTCTGACTGGCTGCCATCTGGCAAAGCACAACTTAAACCACAGTGACGAAAAAAAGATCTTTCCTGTCTTACTACAGCTGTATCAGTTGAAGAATTGGCAAATATTCATGCCATTCAACTGTTCAACACCATCTTCAATTGCTTGGAAAGGTGCTCAAACTCAGAAAATGAGTTCCCATGATTTGACTGAGGGCAACCAGAAAGAGTGGACATCTGCTCATCTCTTCATTCTCAGGAACAAATCTCACCACTTTTGGACAGATTAGTGATTGGTGATGAAAAGCACAACCCAAAAAGGACCTCCATGCAAAAAAGGTTATCTGTTTGATGGGTTTTCATTGGAGTCATCCACTTTGAGCTGCTACCAACTAAAGCAACAATTACTGCTCACACCTATTGCCAACAACTAGAGCATTTGAATACTGCTTTGAAGAAAAAAACGACCTGCTTTGGTGAATCGTAAGGGAGTGGTGTTTCATCATGGAAATGCAAGGCCCCATACTGCATAGCATCAGAAAAAATAAAAGAACTTGTCTGGGAAAAAAATCCCTCACTTTATTCCTTGGACCTCTCTCCTGATTACCATTTGTTTCGAAGATTACAGACTCATTTTGATGGATTAATACTCAAAAGCCCTAAAGAGGTAGAAACTGACCTCTCTTCCTTCTCATCAAAATCAAATGAGTTTTTCCCCAATGGAATTTAAAAAACTGATGTGTAGATGGAAGGAAGTCATTGAGAATGGATGGGAATTATACACAGGGTTAAATTTTAATAAAGTGTCAAATTAGATGATTTTGTTTCCCTACTTAAAATTCGGACATTACTTATTGGATGACCTGATATTATATTTATTATTCAACTACTGCTGGGTTCTTTTAGACATTTCATAATAGATGTAACAATAAGATTTTTTTTTTTTCATTGTCTGGGGAAGGATTTTCTTGACCTACAGTTACTTCTAGTTATATAATACTGGTAGAAAATACCTATTTTACTATTTTACATATTAATTTTGAGTACTGGTATGCACATAAAAAAATATATTTTAATCTGATATATATTGCTTTAAAATGAATTATATATATATATATATAAATATATATTCTTAAAATATGTATGTAATCTCATGAAATGGCTAAAAGAAACCGTAATGGAAACAATTTTTTTAAAAAAGGCAAGTGACTAACTTGGAATCTTTCACCCATCATAGAACTTGTTACTTCTGTTATTATATTTTAGTAGCTTTGCCATTTGAAATTATTTCTTTTGTCATTATCTTGGAATATGTTATATATATAAACTTTTGTTTGTCCGTTTCATTTTTCTTTTCTGTTTTTTTTTTTTTCCCTTTACATCGCTATTTTTATCCATTGGATTTTTACCTTTGATTTGCTAAAAAATCTTAAATTGTCTAAATTTAAAAAGAAAAAAAAAAGTTTAACGATTAAAAAGAAAAAGGCCAGCTTACAAGCGACTGGAATCTTTTATAACAGAAAAAAATTTCAAATTGTGTCAAGTCTTTTGTTATTCATTTTGACCACTTTCCCAACATTTGATGGCAAAATAATTGATCATGATATCAGAGGATTATAGTTAATGGTGCTACACACTGTTGTTGTCCCAGAATATTATATCTTAACTTATATGATTTTTGTATGACTGCTGTAGACAGTTGAGTTGATTCTGCTTTTTCAGAGTATTTAAACAACTGAACTGTTTTTCTTTTAGAGAGAGAGACTCATGGTTCATTCATTGAACAGACACCTTTTTTCTTCTTATAGGTTCTCAAATATAAATGGAGATTCTTATAGATTCGATATTGCTAATTTGATTATTATATTTCATTTCCATATAACTGATGCATTCTGGTTGTATTATTCATTGAGGTGTTATTAGGCTGAAATCAAGCTGTTTTTTTTTTTTTTTAACTTTCTCCCCGGACATTTTTCACGTTGTTTGGACTAAATAATGCAGGAATATTTTGACATGCCATTTCACTAGGCCTTTAATGGTAGGTTAGCGTTTTCACGTCACAGACTTTGTAGAAGCACCAGCAACCATAATGATTCTCTCAGACAGAAGATATTCTAAAACATGTTTTAGTTTTTTTCCTTTTTTTTATTTTTTCGTTTTCATAAAATTTTATTCAATAACATTTATATGGCGGGAAAGGGGCTAATAATCTACATTATTTTGGTCTTCACAGATTCAAGTCTTAACTTTTTAACTTGATTTTTTTTTTTTTTTTTTTTCTCCCTCAAGAGTCTCTTCAATTTTAAACACCTTTTTTTTCATTATCAGAAATAGATTTTCTCTATTTAGTTCCAGTTGCTAACTAACCATAGAAGACATCTGACTTGTTATTTCAGTTTGAAATGTAGTCAATAATTCAAGCTGGATGTTATTGACTGAAGGTTGCAGTGGTGGCGGTGTGGATGCTGATAAAAATAGTTGATTTCTTCAGCTAAACAAAAGCATGCTATTGTTACTCACGAACATTACTCTGTGCTCTGAATGTTATATATATTTATATATATAGTAAACCATGTATAAAATTGTTCACATGCCATTATTACTCTCGTTATTTGACCATTTCTGTCAAGCATGAAAAATAACCATTTCATGTGGCAGAACTAGAGAGAGCACTGCCAGCATCCTAATTTAATTTCTTTAAACTAAAAAATCTTCTAATTTTTAAAGATTAGTTTTTTTTTTTTTTAAATTTCCTGTTCCTTCTTGATGATTGACTACAATTATACAACATTTTGTTTATTTTAATGACTCTTTCATTTGATAATTTATTTTACCTTTCATAGAATTATTTTTTTTTTTTCCCCAAAAGAACAAGTGCACAAATATACTCATGGCTTTTAGTATAGTGGGACAATAATTGAAACTGCTCAGGAAAATATATATACCGTACCAGGCAGGCCGTATAGGAATTAACTGAAAAGAATGTAAATGAATTTGAGTTATTGTTGTAATGTGGTTTATGCTACTCAAATAATGATTTTACCTCAGTGAAATTTCCTGGTTTCAGCCTCCCAGCGAGTTACTACAAATATATCAGTTTTACGTATAGTTGTTACTTCATACACATTGGAACCTTATTTATTTATTTTTTTTTCAATAGAAATACATTTACACTTGACATGCTTTGTATATTGTTTCCATATTTGTTTACGCTATTTTGATTGTGAGAAGTAAAGCCTCTTTGCGATTTAAAAAAAAAAAATTCTATTTCATTAAAAAAAAAAGAGAGGAAATATAGTTGATGTCAGGTAATATATAATTTTCTATCAAGATATATTTATTTAAACTATTCTATAACAATATATATAAAAAAAAAAAATGTATTTGTTCTATGATGTGATAGATTCCTAGTTCTAATTGCCTTTTACTCCATCTAGCTGAATTTTGGTGTAAACTCCAAATGTTTCCAATAACTTTCTAGCTTACCAATTATTTACTAGTAAAATTATTCATTACTAACTTGCCTTACTGCTACTTACTGTCATACCTATTAACGAGCATTCTTGAATGGTTTTGAATGCAGAGCAAAACATGTCTAATTCATCCCCACTTGGACACTCACCTTCTCATTTATTTCTAATAGATGTTTTTATATATTTGTTCATACTTATGTTATTTTGCCAACATATATATAATATATATATAGATATACACATATATGTATATTTGTATATATTTATATTTAGTGTTTCATTTATACACGTTTTTCCCTTCCATTTTGATGTCCAGTAGTAATTGTTGTTGTTACACTGTCAGATGAACCTACTGCTGATGCACTACTAATTTCAAGCTGCCCCATTATCGGCTATCATTTGCCCTCCTCCCTTCAGTGCTTCCTCAAATGCATTCGGCTCTTGTTCAGTTGCGCTATTCTATCTTAAGTAATTTGCATGAATGTTGCCAAAAAAAGATGCGTTCAGATTTGTTGTTCCGGTGCAGATGTGACATTCAGTTTCTCTCTGTCTTTTCTATTTCTCTTTATCTTTCTCTCTCCCTCTCTCAGCTTTTCTGTTATGTCTTTTCTGATTTTGCACATGTGTGTGCTTTTGTTTTTGCACAGGCATTGATTTTTTTTTTCATCACTATTACATAACTTCTCTTCTCTATTTTACTCTTTTCTACATTAATTTCCTTCTGT
The DNA here is from genome assembly GCF_046866305.1 of Octopus bimaculoides. Taxonomy (NCBI): domain Eukaryota; kingdom Metazoa; phylum Mollusca; class Cephalopoda; order Octopoda; family Octopodidae; genus Octopus; species Octopus bimaculoides. Next base: position 30,884,378 of record NC_142951.1, on the reverse strand, counting down.
TTAGAATGTTTTTATAATTTGCCTTGTTTTGTAATTAGCGTCACCTTCATTTCGTACTTTAATAAGTGCTTATCATTGATTTTATTTTTTTTTCAATAACTTGAGATTACGAAGGTTTTCATTTAATGACTTCCCTGGATTTGCATATTTCTTATTTCTACTTTTCAAGTTTCGATTGAAATGTTATATTTTAGATAATAATAATAATAATAATAATAATAATGTGAAATAGTCTTATAGTGCCCTGACTTGGAAATCAACCGGCTTTATGTTATTGTGTTCCATCTTTCTCCCCCTTATCTCTCTTTCTCTCTCTTCCTTTCTCTTCATACAAGTTTTGGTGATTTCTAAGACATCTTTCTTTTTATTCACTCGTCTAATATAGACTTTAACCACTGCTTACAACAGCTGAAGTTTTATTGGTTTATAATTGTCATTGGCTGTTTGCATTGTCTCCTTGAATTTGTCTGCACAGTTGTGGGTATTTGAGAGAGCTTATTGGAATTATTTTGGTTTAGAGATAACTTGGAATTAAGTTCTAGTAACATCCCAATTGTAAAAACAGCAAAATATTTGTGGTTATTTTTTTCTCTTATATGTTTGGATTAGTTTGGAAATCACAATTCCCTTAGATTTTTTTGTCAAGCTTAAGTATAAATATGTGTGTATCTGTGTATACTTGTGTATAATATTCATTGTTAAATATTAAATCTTTTTGCAAAATTTTAGGAAAATATATTAAGAAATTGCTTTGAAATACTTGGGAAGTTTATGTTGTAATTTTTTTCATTTTCCTTAGATTTGTCAAAATTAGATTAGCTTGAACACCCCATGTCTTTCAAAGAATTGTTTCCCTTTTTATCTGTTTAAATAACTTTATGCTTCAAATATCACTTGAGAACATTACTTTTGTTCCCCTATTTTCTAAGGGACTCATGATCTACATTGTCTTTGGAGAATTAAATTTAGCTCAGTCCTCATTCCTGTTTTTTGGTTATTCTGGAAATGTATTGTTTTGATTTTATAAGGCTAAGTGTTTGTGTATGTATATTTATTGGGTGAAAGACGTATTATTTTCAAAAAGTCTTGATCTTCTCTCTGGTGAAGCTATATTATAGGTTTAAATCAAATCAATAATCAACGCCAAGCAACAAAACAAATCTTCCTAACCATTTAGAAGTATTACCATTTATCAATAGCGTGTCTCTTTCTTGTGTGTAATATTGTCTTTGTAAGCTGCATTCAAGTTAAACAAATCTCTTCTGATTGTTCAGAAGGTTGCTTTAGGTGTGCATGCTAGATGAAGATAAGATTAAAATGGAGACATAGTTCTTTCTTTCCTTTCTTTCTTTCTTTCTTTTTTATTTTTTAATAAATATTCTTTTATATTCTTTAGAGCTAACGGAAGTAGTCTTCCTTTCCACTAAATCTAACTTTGCATTTGCTACATTAATAAATTTTTGCTTTTAAAATTTGCTTCAGTAGATGTTTATTTCTAGTTCTATGAATTATTTTTATTTTGGTAACAGAAAAAGCAATTGTAATTGGCTTAACTTCACAAATTTCAAGTTTTATATGTATATATCTGTATATCTATATATAATGTGTGTGAATATATATATGTATGATACTATGTATATATGTATACATACATACATACATATATAATATACTATGTATATATCTACATAGATATATAATATACTATGTATGTATAGTATATATATATATATACTGTGTATGTACATATATACATGCATACATAATATAGTGTGTGTGTGTGTGTGTATGTATATATATATATAGATACATAATATAGTATGTGTTTGTGGATATATATATATATATACACACACATAATACAGCATGTATATATAGATATATATCTATATATATATATATATATATATATATATACACGTACGCATATAGTATGTATATACATGTATATATACATATATATGTATATATGCATATAGTATGTATATACATACATACATATATATATATATATATATGAAGCTATGTAAAATGATATTTATATAAAGTGTGTGTCTGTATGTGAGAGTGTGTGATGTATCCTTGTAGTTTTTGTAATTTATCTTCAGTAAAATGCCTCTCAACCCCCAAGTCTATTGTAAACCAAGTTTCCATCCTGATATATGCCAGGGTCCAATGTAGAGATATTTCTTTCTTGTTCCTTATTCTGCGTAATCTATAGAAAGTAGGTATTAATGCTATTTTGGAAGTTGGTTCTATTAAGGTCAGGTCTTATGCACTTAATATTAGATATTCAAAAGCGCACTGTTCTCTCAGAAATTTGACCATATAATTGTATTTTTAATGTCCATCTATTGTCATCTAATATTTTTGCTTTCTATTATTCCTCCCAAATATTTTGACCTAGAGATAGCCGTATGTTCAGCTTGATTTTAGATGGTTTCAACTGCAGTAGGTCAGGCGGTTGCATATTTTTCTTTTTTCTCCTTTTTTTTCATCTTTCATTTAAAAAAATCTTTTTCTAGATTTTCTTTTCTTCATTTTTACCTCCTTTTATATATATATATATATATATATATATATATACACATTTTCAATAACTTTTTCTTTTATCTACAAAATAACATTGATATATATATGTATATGAAGTCAGTCACATATATATGTATGTATCTTAATCTTTATATACATATACTCATCAAACATAGGCAGATATGTTGAGATTTGGATATTTTCAATTTATCCATTTTTTTTCTAATTTCTTTCTATTTTTTGTTTGTTTTTTGCACTGGGATTAGAAATGGTGGAAAACAGCTGGTGGTGGATAAATAGTAATGTTTTATAACTCTACTGTGAACAGTATGAAATTGTATTTATTCTTTTGAATTGCTGGCTACTCAAGATCCTATGAAAAGTAAATTGATAACTTCCTAAACTTTGGGGCAATATATATTTGCTTATGTCTTTAAGAACTTTGTTCTTCAAAATGTAGTCAAATTTCTTGTGCTGTTTGGTTATATTGACTGCATGTTGGAGTAGCCAGCTGAAGAGAGAATTTTTTGAAAGTAGTTTAACTTTTGTCTGTGTATATGTATGTATTACACACATATACACAGAAGTGAATTGATACTTGAATACTGCAATAATATACATTGGTAAATGGTTGCAGTGAGCCAGGCATAGAATTAGTAGAGCTCACATCCCTCTTATTGGTAAAGATAGTTTAGAGCTGAGAGTTTCTGAATTTTACAGCATAATCTTTTAAATATCAGAAACTGATAATTTTACAAGCTTCCAGAGTTTATGCTGAAAAAAAAAAAATTCCAAAGAACCTTGCTCCCTAAATGTCCTTTCTTTTCTTCTTGTCTGTCTTTTTATTTCTTTTTTTTTGTTATTCGGTATAAGTTAATATGGTGTATTAGTGTGTAAGCTTTCCATGGTCTTTATGCATTTCTTTCTCATTGCTTAAGCCTGATGCTTAGTTTCTTTAGTGTCTGTTTTCTTCTTTATCTGTCAATGTTGTTGTTATGTCACACAAAGGAATTCATACAGAGTTGCTGAGAATGTAGTAAAATGTAATGGATGCGTTTATCATTTGGCTCTGTATACACTGAATTCGGTTTCAAATAATAACAACGAGAAAGAAATGCCTGCAGATTGTCTTTGATGGCAGCTGAAATGTATTTTACTGACCATGTACATGTTCCTCTGTCTGCAAAACTGTGTCATTTAGCTCTGGTTTTTCTGGGAGTTGTTTTCTGTTGCATAACTGGTGGGAAATCTTTCAACCCAACAACATCATAATCACTCCCACGAGCATTTGTATTGTTATAATGGCTCGAAAATTCAAAAGCTGGTTATTCACAGTTAAGGCTTAATTCACCAAACAGAAAAAATAAATCTTGGTATTCACACTATAATAAAACAAGTGAGCATCCCCTCCAACCCCCTTCCCAGAAATTTGTGTGACAGAAGTGTGAATATATGTACTAGTTGTACGATATATTTCCTAGAGGGTAGTGTTGATTTTTGATTAGGGTTTTTCATTTGGTAGACTAGTAAGCCCATAGTGGGGAGATTGCACAGTTTGAACTTTTGGCCATTGAATACTAAGTTCTGGCTCTTAGAATAAATTGGTTTTGGTGGATACAGAAAGGGGAGGATGTTCGTATTTCGAAAGGTGTATATGTTTGTATGGATGTATGTATAGTGTACATGCAGACATATGTACATGTGCACCATTGAAAACAGAAGGGCTCACTGCACCACTACCAATCTAACCACCACCAACATCCAACCACCACCACCACCACTGCTGCTATACTACTACTACTACTTACTATCCTCTAAACGGCTTGACTGACACTGCACTGATTGTCACCTGCGGTCTGTTTCTGTCTGTCATGTAGGAGGGAGAAGGCATTCAGGAACAGGAGGAGGAGGAGGAGGAACACATGGAGTTTTGCTGTGTATGTAAAGATGGTGGCGAGCTGCTGTGTTGTGACAATTGCCCTTCTGCTTATCATATCCATTGTCTGAATCCACAATTAAAAGTTATACCAGATGGGGAGTGGCACTGTCCTCGCTGTTCTGTAAGTTCTAGTTTCTTTCTTCTCTCCTCTTACTGTTACAAGTTGTTACGTGTAGTCAGTGTTTTAGCTTGTTGCCCGCTTCCAGCCTTTTTCAAGCCAATCTAGTGTCACGCTACTAATGTCTTTGTTGATTATTGCTGCTGCTGCCGCTGCCGCCGCCGTTGCTGCAGCTGCTGCCACTGCCACCACTGCTGCTGCCCAAATCATTCTGTCCATAGCACTACTGATGGATTCTCATCTAGTAAGGCCATTCATCCACCCATTGCTTGTTGATGCTTCAGGAATTTTCAATTACCAGGCATTTTTTTTTTTCCATCTATCAATAATTTCAACCAGTACAGAAAACTTTTTTTCCCTTCATACAGTTTTTTTTTTTTTTTTTTTTGATAAACTTCCCTTCCATATTACTTTTTATCCTCCAGTGATAAGTTAATTTCTATTCTCTACATATTTCTGTAACATTTGCACATACAAGTGTCCACAAGTTTTTCACCATCTCTTATGCCCTCCCATTTTTTTTCACTTCTACAATAAGCAAACAACAATCCCAATAGACTAGAAGTTCATAATTATAAGCAATCAATCATTACCAAAGAAATTAAGCTCTTTTCCTGAATACAGAATAATATTTATAATTAAAATTATATTGACCAAATATATATGTATATAAATACACACAGCATACATGCACACACACTTTATTGCAGACTCAATTTTATAAATAGCGGAATATAAAAAATTTACAAATTGATTCACTGTAGAATGGTGTTGACTGGTTGACAATGACTCAAATAACGAAAATATGTTTTAATAAGTACGTATACATATATATCGTGCTTTTATTGAAGATCATTTTGGGCATGATAATTTTTAATACATGTTAATTGATTTCACAAAATGTTTCATTAATTCTGAAACAGTTAAGGACTTTTTTTGTTTTTGATTTCATTTCAGTTTTCTCGTGATGTTTGTGTTTTTATCTTTCATCTTCTCCTACTGACATTTCCCCTCCTCATAGAGAATTGAATGGAGATAGCCTTGTATATGGAATTTCTTTGCAGTACATAAGATACCAATGTATTTTATGTACTGTTCATAACTTGGATTTATGTTTGTCGTTTCAACAAGATTACAGTTTCCTCTATAATCTTGTTTCAAAGTTGTAGGGTTTTTTTCCTTCCTGATAGATACATTATACTTATACTCAAGTTGTAAAATATTTTAATTTTATATGCATTTTATAGTCTGTTTTGGAAAGACATTGGCATTGTCTTTTGAATCCGGAAGATAGTTTGTATCATAGTTTCAATGTTCTGTGTTGTTTTCAATTTATCTTGTGAAGAGAATACTAATGGTCTTCTTAGTTTTTATTATTAAATTTTCTCATCTTATTTATTTCCAGTTTTGTTCAAACGTTTTTTCTTGGTAAGGCTTGAATATTCGTTTTTCTTCAATTTTTATCCTTTTCAAATCGTCTAAAATTTTAAGAAGCAATGATTTCACTGTTAACTAGGTTGTATGAAAATGAGGTGTGACTTAAAATAACTGATGATTCTTGTGTTTCTAAAGAAAAAAAAAAAATTACGATGTAGGTTTAATAGTAAAAGTACTTTGAAATGATATTTCTGACATCCATGGAGATAGTTCAATCTAAACAATTTTTCGTTCAACTATGGCTACAATGTATGCACACAGTGTGAACAATAATTCCTACATTGTTATAATACCATAGGTTGTTTTGACAGTTTTACTAGTTTATAGATGAAATGAATAGCCATTCTAGGGAGCAATTAATTATCTTAGGCTAGCATATTTCTGGTTATGAGTATTAAGATTTTGTGCTTTGCATTTTTGGCTTGCCAGTAATATATTATTCATTTATACCAATAATTAGTACGTTCATTTTTCTCATCCACTTGAAGCAAACCTACATAGATACCGGAACCATGCATATACACACTATATATCCTCTGATATCATTTTTAAAAAAATTAGTTTTCGTGCAATAGACTAAATATATTGGCACATCAAAGTGCTAAGATCATATGAATTCATACAAATATGAATTTTCATATTTAAAAGCCAATTTAAGATTTGCTATTTCATATTACCTTTATATATTTTTTTTTAAAATATGCCATTGAAATTTTGTTCATTTCTATCCGAAATGTATATTTTTAGCATGACATAATGTTATGTTCAAAATGTTTATCTAATGTTTTTCTTTCATATTGAATTTTAAGTTAAAGAACGAAGGCAAAGAAAGCTCTGTAAGTTTTATTTCATTGAATTGACTATTTGTTATTGCCTATATCTTTGAATAAAAATTTTAAAAAATGTAGGGCAAGCCATTAAAATAAGATAAAATGTTAATTATTTACTAATTAGAAATCTTCAAAGAACACAAGTCTTAAAGTATAAGTTAGGCTATATTTTAGGGGAATCATCAGGAATTATTGAAATTAGTATTACTGGCAGTAAATTTCTTAAATTGAGGAATAATGTTAGTTCATTAAAGAAAAAAAAAAAAAAAAAATTCTATTTTCTGATTTTTTTTCTCTTTACTCAACATTTATGAAGTTATTCAGGATAGATAATTTCTTAGAAGTTTATTTGCTAATCATTCTCAAACATTTGAGTCTTCAATTTGATTTCAGTTTTTGAAAATAAGTTGTACCAATAAGATCATGCTTTCTTTCACGCACTATTTGTTATAACAATCTTAAATTGCTCTCTTTTACATTAAAAAAAATCCCTTCAGATTTACTTAGACCCATATACTTAAATCATAAGGTCCCACTTTATCCAGCCTTTAAAATTCATTTTTTCTTGAAACTTTAAAATTTTAGAAATATTTAAAGATTCTTAAAAGTTAGTATTTAAAAATAAAATCATGTGGTTTCTTATTGGTTTAATAACATGTAACTAGGATACATTTCCTTAATATTCCTGTGGTTAAGTGTAAGGGTTTGCCATTTGCAAATATTGATTGAGGTTGGCATTTTCCCCAATTTATTATATTACTTAATATTTAAAAAAAAAATGTCACCTATTTCTATTTTTTGCTTTAATTCTGGTCTGTAAGTAATGTTTCTATCTCACAATCAAATAATTATTTAAAAATTTCTCAGTTATATTTTAATGGGGGTTAGTTAAGAATAAATGAAAACGTATATAGTCAGATTGAATGTATTCTTTTTAAACATTTACCCTTTTTATGATTTTGTAGTTAAAGCATTTAGCAAAATTATAGAAGTAAGTTTAAATGTTTTCTATTGTTGGCAGAGGGCAAGGAAAATAATTGAATATGAAATGCTATCTTTCCTCTTTAAAAATTATCATTCCATACAGTTTCATAAAAGAAGCTGTATGGGAGTTTGTTGTTTCTGATAATGAGTTTTTCGTAAACCAAATTCTGTGTTCTTTATGAAACCAAGTGTTAAGATTTTAAAACCTTTCAACTACTATGTTAAATATTCAGATATTTTATCAGTCTCAAATTCATCCTCTTCAGTTAGTTTTGAGCTCTGAAATGTAAAGCAGACTTAGAAAATTTGAACTACTTATGCATAAGCATCGAAGTTGTTTACTGATTTATAATGTTCTTAATTTTTAATTTATTTGTTTTTTTGTATTTCTATTAAATAAATCACTCATAGGCAATTGAAGGGAGGATAGCATTTCAAATCTTCACTGCTTCACTCAATAAGGAAGAATCACTTTATTAATGCAAGAATGAGATAGGTTATATTAAATTCTAGAATCTACTATGTGGTTTTATGTCTCTGTTAAATTTTGAATAGAATGATTCCCATATTCTAATGTACTTCAGAAAAATTGTAGTGAAAGTGAAAAACTTACTTCCTTACATGCCTCAAAGTTTTTTCTTTAGCCTAAATATGAAATATGTTTAGTAAGCTAGATCCAGTATAATGTTTCTCTATAATTCTCCAACAGTGGTGCCCCGGCATGACCACAGCTGTAGAGTTGAAGCAAGTTAAAGAATTATATCACAAATCTTGAGTTTAGCCTCGTTGACTGTACTGATAGAAATTTTGTATCATAGATAATTTTAATTTTCAGAGACTGCCTACTGTAAGTTAGGTGTTACTAGCCACCCAGTTAAGAATCACTAAGATTAATACCATACAAATGCATAAATTCAATTCTAAATGAAAAGGAGATCTAAAAGTGTTCAGAATTTTCCTATTTAAGATCTGTATAATAATTGAAAGTGTAATCACCAAATTATTTCTAAATGAAGCAAAAGTAATTTTTATTAACAAGAATAGTGACTTTTTTCCCCTCTATCCTAACCCTTTAGCCTTCAGATTAGTCTGTCAAATATAATGTTTATTTGTTGACATTAGTTTGATTTAAATCTTGAATCATCTCGTAGCATCAAGATTTCAGTTATGTGGCTATTTATTTTCAGAATGACATTATAGGTTAGGTGTGAAAGGCTGAATCTGGTTAGTTTTGAACATTTGAACAAGGTAGAATATTTGGGTTGGATATGGCTGGTTAAAATGCTAACTGCTTAATAATAATAATAATAATGATGATGATAATAATAATAATAATGAAAATGAACTTCTTCATGCAGTGCTCAGATGCACCGCAATACTTGAGATGAAGTAGAAAATAAAATTATAGTTATGAAAATTCAATTTGCTTATTTATCTACATTTCTTAGGGAAACATAAACTTGAATTTGATTTCTTTGATAGTGGACTTAGGCTAGAATTGAAAATTCTAAATTAATCTCTTTTTGGGATTTGGTCTGGATTTCACCAACCTTCCAGAGTCTTGTATATCGTGTATACCTTTGAATATACAATTTCCCACAATGTTGCTGTCTATACATATTTTGATTTTGAAAATAATGCTATTTTTGTAAAATGCCATCAAATGAAAAAGCATTGTGTTAAACCCCTCAATGTCTTTAATAGAACCCTCTACAAATATTGATTTGGGAAAGTTTCACTGAAAGAGTTAACCAAGTTTACAGTTCTGATCTTTTTCAGCTTAAATTAAAGAATACATTGTTGCTGATGCATATTTCAATGTAGATTAAAGGGCTGTAATTTCTAAAAGTAAGGCTAAAGTGTACTAAAGACCATCGAAACATTTTTGGATGGTCTCTTATGTTAAAATAGTTCTGTTAATTCAATGGTTACATAATTTTTGCTATCAAACTAGCATCATTTTCCAAAAATCTTCCTGGGGAAATTATTTATATCAATGTTTTACAGTTTTTATGGAATAATAATTTTAATTAAACTTTATTCGTCAGCAATTTACTTCTACCATAGTGTTTATTATCTGTGGTTATAAAAAGCTTTTATATTTTGATAGATTTACAATTCCAGTATTTGTACAGTATAAGGTTTTTCCCTGGTCTAAAGATCAACCATTTGTTTAATGTTTTGGATTTAAATATAGTATTTCAATATTAATAAAAAAAATTTTTTCAATATTAATAAAAACCATTTTAGCTCATTTTAAGAATAAAGATATTTGACATTAATGATTTCAGATTTTAATGTCAGAGACCTATTCTTCTTGTAACATCAAATTTCCTATTTTTGAATATAATTTTTTAAAAATTTAGTTAGTTAATTCAGTGATAAGTAGATAGCTTTAGTTTATATTTTAAACCGGAATAGAACTTAGTATTTACTCAACACTGACCCCTTTCGTGTATTATTTCCCCCTTTTTGTGTTTTATTGCTTGCTTTTTCAAAACTTTTAAGTTGCAATTGCAATCCCATTTTCATTTTCACTCGTAAAGAATAGAATCAAGCTTTCACATTAAATTACTGTAGATCAGTTAATTTTCAAAAACTAAGATAAAATTAAAAAAGAAAAAAAAAAACCAAACAAAAAAATGCAAATGAGAAGGTATAAAAGGAAAAACCAATGAAAAATACTGATTTAAATCGTATTTATCAACGGGGAAAACTGTCTTACCTTATGCCGAGGCCTGATAACGTCGTTAAACCTATGATGGACCTTCTTATTTTTTCAGAACCAAACACCAAGCGAGGGGGAAGTGGGTCCAGTTATTGAAGTGAGTACATAATAGTCTGCTGGCCATTTTTGGCTTGCTGATTTGTTTTAGTTAAAATGTTAATGATGAATGCCAATAGGACTTGAACGGGTGGACATAAATGTAGGCAATTTATTTAATGATTCCAGGTTATTTCATTTTGGTAACATTGTATTAAATGATATTCTATAAATAGTAGTTGACATATTCTGTAATTGCTTTAATTAGTTTTCTAGCTTGAGAAAGTGATTGCCATCATTGTAGTCTTAGGGTCTTTATATATATAATATAATATATATATATATATATATCCATATCCATCCTAACTCTACATTTCATTTATCATTTGAATTGTATACCTAGCACACAGTGAATTCTTATTTACATGGGTTTTTGGACACACACACACACACATACATGCGCGCACACACACACACACACACACACACACACACACACACACACAACTTTTCTCTCTTTTTTTCTTTCCTTCTGTTGAAAATTTTTTCTTAAATCGTAAGTTATTTTTCTCTTGAACATTGAAGGAGGTTTCTTGGCTGCTATGTGAATACTGATATGTTTTATTTAGTTATTACGGAAAAAAATTTAGTAATATCCTAACAATGTTTTAAGGTCTGTCATATTCAAAGTTATTTCAAGTCAACTGGAAAGAAAAAAGTGAATGAAAATATCTGGTTTTACCTATGCTGTAGTGGTTGTGTAAATTTTCAGTAATGTTCTGTATGGTGTGTGTGAATAGGAGAGAGAAAGGTTTCATTTAATGTGATTGACAATAATTTAAGTATTCTGAGATGGATTGAGCATGTTAATTTCTATAAAGGAAAGCCAAGATAGATATGATCTTTTAGCTTATATGAATAAAATTGTCTCCTCTTAGGTATATTACTTCCTTGATGAAATAAAGAAAAATCAAATAAAAGTTGAATAGAATAATCAACTTGTCAAATTAGATTAAGATGTTATATTAAGAGAGAAAGCTTAAGATTTATATGAGACACTTAATTGGTGAGTCAGGCCTTTACTTTTAATGGGTCAAAATGAAACTCCAAATCCTTACACTACTGTCAAATTGTTTTCCATAGGTTTGTCAAAATGCCCCCCCCCTCCCTTTATTACTCTTTGCTAGGTTTGACTGTGCTGCATCTTTCTCAATTGCCAGTTTTATTTTGTATCTATGTCCAAGGAAATTCCACCATCGTACCAGAAGAGTATTATAGTTTGGAGGCAAGATTGGTCTAGGTGTAATAGAATGTTTTTGATGAACTACTGTATACTAAGAGGATAGGGCTGTTCCAGAGTATATCAATCCTTAACAATGAAGGAACGCACCAGATATTTGGATGCCCAGTCTGTGGACTCAACATAGTGGTTGAAAGATGGTGGGGTGGTAAGAGTTGATGACTTACAACAATCACAATGAGGGTCAGTGAAACACATTTGTCAGTTTTGCATATAAACAGTTTTGCAATGTCAGTGTAGAAAATATGTAGATTATTACGGCTGAACATATTGTAGGGTGTTTTTATAATAACAGTTGCTTGTATCTAATATATATTCATCGGTTATTTCTTCTCAAATGCAGATTTAGACTTTTGCTCGCTATGAAAACTTTATTGCTCTTAACCCTTTAGCACTCAGACTTTTCTGTCAAATGTAATGTTTATTTATTCACATTGTTTTGAATTAATCTTTTCATTGTTTTGTGGCTTCAAGATTTTTGATAAAGGGATTGTTTATTTTTTACAATGACATTGTAGGGTAGGTGTGATATGTTGAATCTGCCCAATTTGAACACGAGGCAGAATATTTTGGCTGGATATGGCTGGTTTTAATGTTAAAGGATTGTTTTTCAATTTATCTTTGGTAAAATATGAGTAAAAATATATTTGAATTTTTACTTGGTCTAAGTAGGTAGTGTAAGCATATTTATTGGAATAGTGTCTGCCATATATACATACATATATATATATATATATATATATATATATATATATATATATGCATATATACATTTTTCTTTTGCTGTATGATGGAAAGAAAATGAGTCTTTTAATCTTAGGTTTACTATTTTTGCACTATAGCTTCATTTGTTTGCATAGTACAAGTTTATGCTTTTAATTTTATAATTCTGTTTGCTAATATTAATTGGGAGTGACCATTCATTATAATAATATTGATCATCACTGTTTAATTAATGTAATAGGCAATTCTGTTTTGTGTACATGGTATACAAACTAATCTGCTTTCTATGCACATTAACATCAACTTTGTTTATTCACTGGGATAATGAAATGCATTACAACCTGCAAAGTACAAAAAAACGTTGGTTTTATTTCTAATGAAGAAGTGGTATTTCACCGTAAATGACTGTTTGTGTTAATATTCAATTTAGAGGTTAAATTTTTTAGCTAACCTTGAGCGGTGGGAATCTTCTGAAGGTGGTGTTCAGCTCACAATAAGTTATTTATTTGTTAATTAGATGGATTACTATTCCTTTCCTGATATAATGATGCTTGCTTTGTGTAGCTAGTATGCATGCCAATGGCATTCTATGGTTTAAATCACAACTATTTCTGGAAGGATTTTCCGTCATTGGAATTGCTGAAAAATTTGATTTTTGCACTGTCTTTTTCATTCAATATCATTTCCTATTTAAATTTCCAGCAATATACAAATTCTGTATTTTATAACCTGAAACACCCCTAAATCTTTCTCCTCCATGCACACACTCTAATCGACAAGCATACAAGACTGGAAACATGCTTCTAATTTTGCATGTAATATGCTGACCCCACCCACAGAAAACAAAACAAAAAACACCCCACATGAGTCTTCTTGGAAATAGTATTTGAATTGCCCAAATGTTTATTTGGTTGACAGTACACTGAATTTAGACTGGTTTCTCTGGTAGGCTGTTTTAATCACCGTAACCATTGCAGTGCAGCAGTTTTAGTGGCAGCATGCAGAGCTCCATATTTTCTGACTTGCATGCTTGTTGTTCAAACTTCATACATCACTGTGTAGAAAGAAAACTCTCCTTTTGGTTGTTATTAATTATAATCTGCTTCCGTCAGCTGCAGGTATCCAGATTTTATCTCTCTTGTAAATTGGCATGAATTCCAGTTCAAATAATGTTCCTATATAATAGTGAACATTGTCTTTTTGCAGTTCAGTCAATTTGAAGAAGGAATCCTAAATATTTTGGGTTAATATTCCGTGGTACTTGAATTAATTTATCACTTAGCAATGTTTTGTTGAGGAGAGCTGCTGAAGTATCCTGTCGTTTTTATGAATACACTTTTGCTATAGAAACCGCTTATTAACCTGTGCACCTTCATATATAAAAGAAGAAATAGGTGTTCAAAAGGAATTTAATGCTTTATTTATTATTGTTATTATTACTTTTTTGTTGTAAAAGTGCTACATCATTAAATTGCTCATTAATTCCTGATCCCGGCAGCTGTTGCTTTTTGTGATAGCTGTGGTTTCCTTCCCACTTTGTGACGGAAGGACTTACAGAAACTGGTAGGTGGGATGTTTTATTTTTCAATTAAGGCTTTCTGTCATGCTTTGTTGTTTTTTTTTATTAATCAATTGAATAAATTTTCCATTTGATATTTTATTTAATTCTCAGTGTGGCACATTTAATGATTTTTCACTTTGAAATTGGTAAGTTTACATGAAGTTGACATTTGGAACTTTCTTTAAAAAAACCCCAAAAAAACCATGATATATAATTATTGTAATGAAATAAAGCAAAATGTTCACTTTGAAGTTCATTTTTGGTAATGTATTTATAAGCTGTTCATTTTTATGTATTTATAAACTGGCTTACATAATGTTTCAGATTTTAAGAGTTTTAAGTTTTTTCCTGCCTTTCTTTCTTCCAAAGCCAAATTGGGAATATTACTTAATTTCTTTTCTTTTGTGCAGCATTGGCTTAATTTTGGAATTGTCAAGAATATGTTCATTTTAATTTTACAGTTTTGTGTAACTATTAATTGTAGATAATTTTTCTAGCTGTCACAAAATTTGATACATCTGTTTATGCAGTTACTTTATATATTCTGTATTGTGAAATTAAATGCTCTTTTAATTTACATTCACATGGTTGTATCTCTCTTTTTTTTTTTTTATCTCTTTAAATTAAACTAAACTGCTCTCGTTGTTTCTGTTGACACCCACTCTCTCTCTTTTACATTCAAAGCAAGCAATAGCACTTTTTCTTCTATTAATACTTCAAATTACACAAGAGAAACATATTCTATTCTTATTTTTATTAAACTGTTGGAACATTTCTAATTTTTAGACGTTTCATTTATACTGACCACTTCTCTACCTTCAAAATTTCAGCTTATATTGCTAGGCTCTAGTTAAAATAAACGTATTCTCTTCTGTTGATTCTTATTCACCACCATTTAAACTGATGCCTAATACTTAACTGTTTCTGGTTTATTTTTCTGTTGTATCACCTAGAGATGGTAGTGCATTGAACTGAAAGCTTTAGTTGAAAATATAATTACTTGCATGTTTTTTCATTGAAGAGCAACTTAGGTATGATGTAAGTTGAATACACATTTTATATACATCGCTGTGTACATACAAAGTTGGCTTTGCAGTAACATGGTTTTGGGTTCACTCCTACATCATGGCATCTTGGTTAGGTGTCTTCTATTATAGCTTTGGACTGATTCCTTATCTGCGGAATTGGTTGACAGAGACAGAAAGGAAGCCTCTGTCTGTGTGTGTGTGTGTGTGTGTATGTGTCTGGGTACATGTGTCCCCATTGACAACATTTGAGTGGAAAGTAAATGTCGAATGAATCAGTGAAATGAGTATACTTGACCTGAAGAAGAAAAAAAAAAACAGTCGAGGGTTGGTTGTTTCAATGTAGAGTATTGTAATACCGCCATCACTCAACTGCTGGGGAAAAAAACACCAAACCATCTACCAAGCCTCACTGGTTGTGCTGGTCAATTTAGATGGAAAACCCATATTAACCCATTAAATTCTCACATTATCCATATTCTGATAATCTTGACACTGTAGAAAAAATACATAAAGGCAAATTAATATTTTTGTGTTTAATTAGTTTCAGTGGAGTTTTTACAATTCAAAAAAATTTTGTTCATACGTACATGTTTGTCTATCTATCAGAAACGCAGAAAAAGTCTTGTGAATTCCAGCTGTCCATGGTTTCCTGGCTGAAATATTCAAACTTTACATCAAATGCAGTTACTAAACTGTCTTGTGTACATTACAAGCTTGAAAAATAGTGAAATTTAATATTTCGCCCAGAAACCCTGGGCAACTGAATTTTACAAGACTTTTTGTATGTTTTTCATTTATAATAATACCTTCACTCTCTCTACTGATACAGTGCTTTACTGCTTGTTGAACTTCATAGCACAAGAACACACACACACACACATGTGCATGCGTGGATATGTGCAAAGTAGTTTTCTTTCAGGCTGCAGGATCTCTGTTATAACCTTTTGAAATCTGAAACATTATTGTTCCCCAGTGTTTGTAAAATGAAAGTGTAAAGTTTTATTTGAAATAATTTTGGTTTAATGTCTTCATGAAAACTTATGCTCATTTATCAGACGTGCTTTAGTTGATTTTTATGTATGTTAATAAAATCGCTGAGAAATGATTACTTCTGCAGGTAAGTAATTACATAACTTGTTGGTATTCATTAAACACTTCTACACTCCAATCTTTTTTTTTTTTTTTGTCTTGGTATTTAATTTCAAGTAAGCAACTATAAGCTGTTAACACAATTTCTATAATATTGTAAAGAATATCAATAAATTCTGTTATATCAACTTATTAGGGTATTGGTTTAAAAAAATATGAATTCAGTATTGCTATTAACAAAGCTATGTTTTACCTCTCTGTCCAACTGACTAATTATTGGAATAGAGAGGTAGTTTGGTGAGAAACAGTAGCCTTACCAAACATGCAAATGATTATATCAGGGATATGAGTTTGTGAATGGATGTGAAAATGAGTTGGTTTTATATATATATATGTGTGTGTGTGTATGTATAGAAAATATACTAGCTATGTGGAAATAGTGATGGGAATTATTATTCCCAGTAACTGAGTAACTGGCATTAAGTATATTTACTATATGTTTACTGCATTTCCTCATAGATATAGGGTATTGACAACATCCTTGTTGATAACCAAAGTATGATGGATATGAGTTGACATTTTTTGGTGTGTGTGTGAGGGAGGGAGGTGTATTTAATATTTGGTACTGTACTATTTTGAGTTCAAAATTTTTTAGCATTAATTCTGTGGTTAATGGCTTCTCATGGTGTGTTGAAGAATGATTTTATGGTCTTTGCATAAGAAGTCCTAAATGATAACAGAAAATGGTGTTTATGATAGGAATGATGGAAATTTAAGTGGTAATTTTTGATGTGTAGTTCCTCATTGAATATTTTGTTAATCAGTAAATGTTAGAACTACTATGAAAACTGTAACCAATTGGTTTAAATGTACCGAGTTGGTTAGTTTAAGAGATTCAGTAGTGTAAACTTTCAATGTAGGTTCTTCAGATACAAATGATAAAACAAGTAAACTCATAAGTAACAAATGAAAAAGAAGAAAAAAAAACTACAATTGGTGGCAATCACTTTCTCAGTTTTTTCTGTAATTTTTAATAAAATTTTGTAGCGTGACACTTATTAGATGGCATTTGGTAATTTATATTGAACCTTCTCTAAGTGTGAAATGAAGTCTGTGTGCATGTATGTGTGAGTAAAAGGGAATGAAAATGTGTATATTTATATATTGACTTGTTTTTAATGCCTGTTAATCTTTCCCTTTTTTTAGTGTGAACCTCTTAAAGGAAAGGTTCACAAAATTCTCACTTGGAGATGGTCAGAGCCACCAAAATCTGCAGAGGACGAGCTGGATCATACACATAATGAGAAAAAATTGGTGAATATATTTTCATGCTCATTAATCTAAGCCTTAGTTTGTTTACTGTAATATTGTCTTCAACATGTCACCACTTCTGTAGGTGTGAAAAGGAAGAGCATTAGTTCTGCTGGTGAAACCAGCACACCAATAACTGTGATCTTGACCGTCTCTTTCCTTTTTATTGTTTCTTCTTTAAACATTTGAGTTAGTAGCACTAAGGTGGGTACACTCCACAAGATAGACTGCTCAGGAGGTCTTTGTCTTTCTTTTTTAAGGTGATCAAGTGCTGCTTCTTGCATTAAAGTCTTGAAATAGTTGTACTTTTTCCAGCTCAGAAATATAGCAAATACTTCACAAGTTATCAAATTTACCATATTATTTTATCAACTGAAGTGATTCATGAGGAAATGCTTTAAACTTTTTGTTTTTGATTTCCTGTCAGCATGTTAATTTTTTTTTTTCCTTTATTTTCTTCCAGGAACACAAACCCACTCGTGAATTTTTCATCAAATGGCAAGATATGTCTTACTGGCATTGTAGTTGGATTCTAGAACTGCAGGTAACGTAGAGAATTTCAGTTTTTTTATTCTTCCATAACTGGTAGAAATAACATTGCTCTCCTGGATTTGCATCATATTTCATTTCTATATGTTTAGCTTTTTGATAAATATTTTTAATTTCAAATCACATCAAGGTTGACTCAAATTTTCTAAAAAAAATAGTTTGTGTTATCAATAAAATTTTCATTAATTATAATTAATCAGGAAGGGGAGTGCCTTAGACCTTTGCAGGTCTCCCTGCCAGATGGGTGAGATTGGTGGGGCCAGTGCCCAGCATAAATCTCTGCTTGTCTATGTCACTTTCTCTTCTTGAAAAGAATTTCTAATTTATTGGTATTTCATATTGCATTTTCAGCTTGATGTGTATCACCCAGCCATGTATCGAAACTACATGCGTAAAAATGACATGGATGAACCACCCCCTCTTGAAGACGGCAGCAGTTATGGTCAGAAGGATCGGTCAAACTTTGATAACATTGAAAACCTTGAAGAAAGGTTTTATCGGTATGGTGTGCGACCAGAATGGTTGCAAATCCATCGAGCTATTAACCACAAGTGCGTTGTTCTTCTGTTATAGTATTATATATCCTTTCTTTCACTCTAAAACCCACAATTAAAAATATTTGTACTCATTCATGCATAAACACTTAATTTGCCCCCCCCACACACACACACACACTTGGTTTCTCTCTCTCTCTCTCTCTCATATAAATATACTGAAATCTCGTGTGGTTTTTGAACAGGGTTACAAGAGATGGGAAAGTATGGTACTTAATGAAATGGAGAGATTTACCTTATGACCAGTCAACATGGGAATGTGAAGACACACTCAAGGACTTGAACCTTGACTGGAAGAAATACGTTGATGATTACGAAAACTTAAGGTATTTAATTCCTCTCACTTCTCTTTCCTCTCAGTGCACTTAAATGATTTCCATCTTCCTTGTAAAAAGAAGATGCAACTTATACTATTAGTAGATATTTGTACCTTGATTTTGTGTATATATGTCTTATACTCCTGTCCCATTTCAAGAATTGCTAGCACTTGTGGGGTCCCCCCTGCAGGAAAATTGCTCACAAGGTCCATGTGTCCTGCCTTTTTAAGGCAAGTAAGTTCAAATAGTGCTGCTTATTGCATTAAACTCTAAAACAGTTGTACTTTTTCTAGTTCAGAAATATAGCAAATATTTCACAATCTTACCAAATTTAACCCTCAAAGATGTCTCTTTAAATAGGTTAAACTGTCCACATTGTCTTTTGTTTCCTCTTTGACTCCCTAAAGTTCATTAGTTTCTTATTTCTGCATTATTTAAAACACTATATTGGCATTTATGGCAAGCAAAATAATGTGTGTTTTGTCAGCTTTTCCTAAATAGAAGATTGCAGAATCAATTGTGCATTACACAAAATATCCTAATACTTGTTTACCTGCCTTTATGTTGTGTATTAAAATGTGGCTGGAGTTGGCCAGCTCCTGTCAAACCGTCCAACCCATGCCATGGAAGGTGGATGTTAAATGATGATCATGATTATGGTTCATCTTTTGGCATTTGGTTAACATCAGTCTACAAGTACTGATTTGATTTCCATTGACTATGCCATTAAAAACTGTGCCCCAAACAGTTGATTGACTGAAACCAATTAACAAAAACATTAAATCAGTTAAGACAGTTTACCAGCGAGTCCTTGCCAGTTTTGATCAGTGCTCCGTTGTCTGAGTTTTATTGAACATTTTGATGAGAGATTGATAAAGTACCTTGTTGGTGGGGTGTCAGTCACAATTTTCACTGTTTGTGTGTGTTTTAATTTTTGTATTGTTTATTTTCAATTCTGCTTTATTTACATGCAAAATATCCTTTTTCCAGAAATATGATGTACGGAGGTGGTGGGGTCGATAAAAAGAAATCAAAAGTAAAGGGGAAAAAAATGAAAGATGGACGAGAATCGGATAATGTTTCTCGTACGCCACCCCTCTATCCTACTTCTGATGTAAGTAGCATATCGTTTCTGTATTTTCATTTTGGTACTTCTCTTTGTATACATGTCAGTAGAGGTACATAAAATATAGAATTTGTGGTTATTAATTTTAATGATAGTTTTCAAGAGATACATTGCTGTGATCCATATCAGTTCTTATTCAATGTAGTTCCCTGTCTAGACACATCACGTGATCATACCTTGCTCATGTTCTAGCTTTGGCATAGTGTCTATGAGTGGGATGTCTTTTACAACATGATCCACTTTACAGTGTGTGCTGAGTGCTTTTTATTGTGGCCCCAAGGCAGGGAGCTTGCCATGTCTTTGGTAGGTCTAAAGGCTTGCCTTGGCCCTATGTTATCTCTGTTCCTGCACTCACCACTTTACATTGTGCTAGGTGCACTTTATCATGGCTACAGCACTAGCAAGGTTGTCTTGTTTCCAGCAGCTACAGTCACTACTACTATGTCCAAGTGATTTTGTCATTGTATTAGTTTTATATGTAAAGTTATAAAGCTAGGCCTATTTGTGAGTATGCACAGCTTAAACAGGTCAAAGTATAATGTAAAAGAGGCCCCTTTCAAATCTGTTGAACATCAGGAAGTTTGGTATGAATATAAATAACACTAGAGAATTTAAACTGGCCATATCCGGTCAAAATATTCTACATGTTCTTTGTTCAAGCTGGTGAGATTTGGCCTCACAGCAACCCTACAATATCATTATAAAACTTGTTTCTTCGAACTTTTCTTTTCAGAGTTACTGAAGTTTTTCTCTCCTCTTATTTTCCAGCTCCGCAAAAAACTAGACATTCAGGCAGACTACATAGACTCTACTGGTGGTACTCTACATGGCTATCAGCTAGAAGGCTTGAACTGGTTACGCTACTCTTGGGCCAATGGCACAGACACCATATTAGCTGATGAAATGGGTCTTGGCAAAACCATTCAAACCATTACATTCCTCTATTCATTATTTAAAGAGGTAAGGCCATCGTTTAATGTATTTTACAAACAATAGACTTGTAGTAATCAGCAGGACAAGGATTTAATTTTTTTCTTTTCTTTTTCTTTTTAAAAACTGTAGGGCCATTCAAGAGGTCCTTTCCTTGTAAGTGCCCCACTTTCAACAATCATCAATTGGGAAAGAGAGTTTGAGTTCTGGGCACCTGAATTGTATGTTGTTACATATGTCGGAGACAAGGATAGTCGGGCAGTTATTCGGTAAGTCATTTCTCTGCTTTGTTGATTTTCTGCAACAGAAATTGTCCTCCAAGTTTTCTTCTAACCCTTACATTTAACTATGCATATTTCTTTTTAACCCTTTAGTCACACACATTCTGTTAGTTTGTGAGGTTTCTGTTCATTTCCTTGATTTTCTGCCACAGAAATTGTTCTCTAATTTTCTTTTAACCATACGTCTTTTAATTATATTTTTTTATTCCTTTCATCATACATGCTCTGTTTGTTTGTTTCAGAGAACACGAATTTTCGTTTGATGAAGGAGCCATCCGGGGTGGTAGCAAAGCCTGCAAAATGAAGCAAGGTTATAATGTCAAATTCCATGTTTTACTAACTTCTTACGAGTTGGTTAGTATTGATCAAGCTACTCTAGGATCAGTTGAATGGGGCGTTCTGGTAGTCGACGAAGCTCACCGATTGAAAAACAATCAATCGAAGGTCAGTTATTGATGAAATCATCTAAATGTTTCTGATTTGTTAAGATTTCTTTTCCAACTATTAACCTTTATCTTTAGAGATAAGATTTTTGGCCGTGTGGATAAGTCCACTTGGTGTTCATGTGGTTTCAGTCCCCACTGTGTGATACTTTGTCAAACCACTGCTTGGGGAGTAAATTTAGTAGATGGAACCCACCGGAGCCTGTATGTGTGTGTGTGAATGTTGACAAACCCACGGCTTCACTTGATTGAAACAGTGAATAATGTTTATATTCCTTGTTAATATTGTGATGGTTCCGTTTTGTACTTTTGAAAAACTTACAGAATATGAAATCTTTTTGTTGAGAAACCGGTACCTGTTGGTGACAGGGTGAGCACCCAGCTGTAAAATCTGCCTTAAATATATATCTCTGTCCAAGAGACATATATTTGAATGGCAAAATGAGTGAATCAGCAAGTGTGTACACAGAACTTTCATTAATGTTTTTTGTTTTGTTTTTCTTCCAGTTTTTCCGAGTCTTAAGTGCATACAAAATTGGCTACAAGCTACTACTAACAGGAACACCATTACAGAACAACTTGGAAGAACTTTTCCATCTATTGAACTTCATGAGCCCCGAAAACTTCAAGTAAATTTTCTTAACATCTTTTTAGCATTCACTTATGGTTTTCTCTTTTTTTTCTTTTGAATTATTCTCGGGATGTTAGAAAAATAAAATCAGGAAACAAAACTTAGATAGCCTTTTCACTTTTTGTTGAATTTAGGAATTGACAAGTTTTAAAGAGACTTTTCTGGTGTTGTTGATAAATTTAATGAAATTGATAGATATGGACATACAAACATGACGAATAGTTTTTACCCTGGCCTTTATGCAGCCTATTCCTTATGAAGTTTACAAGCAAAACAGTTACTCAGATCAGAAACAATATATCCTGGGATTGACATTTCCCTTTTGTTTCACATATAAGTTAAGATTGTATGTCATCTCCAAAATCTTGGTTATTTTACAAAGAAAATTTCTATAAAAAGGCTGGAAGAAATAGCAAAAATTGGAACGACATGTGAGCTTGATATTAAGGAATATTGCAAAATATGGCAGAAAGGATTAAAACTTTTCCCTTACATTAGAGTTCATAAAACAAATGTAATCAGAGGGCTTTTATTTGTGTGATTTCAGGCTGTATAGGACTGCCAGACAGATATGGTTTGTGGATTGTTAAGAAGTTAGATGAGTGTTGTGAAGGCATATAGTTTGACCAGGCCTAATTATCTCATTATGCCTTTTTCAGTAAAATCATAAATTGTTGTATCCTTGTTATCATGTGATATCAGTTTTATTTTTCTTGTGTGATTGCAGCGATCTTCAAGGTTTTTTGGATGAATTTGCTGATTTATCTAAGGAAGAACAAGTGAAAAAATTGCACGACTTACTTGGTCCCCATTTACTTCGACGCCTTAAAGCTGATGTACTGAAAGGTATTCCAGCAAAGAGTGAGTTTATTGTGCGTGTGGAGCTGAGCAACATGCAGAAGTAAGTAGGAACATCACTCGATCTTCTTGATTTAATAATTATGATATAACTTAGATTATTATACAAGTAAAAAATTTGTAAAAGCTGCTTTATGGAGAGAAAATAGTCAGCTTATTCTGTATTCTTCTTATCATTGTTTGTGATTCCTGTGTGACAAAAATTACAAATGATGATAAGAATTCAGATTAAAGAGATAAGAATCTCTTATGTCATTAGTGCGGTTGGCTTATCAAGTTTGTCTTTGATTTAAATAATCTCTCAGAATAGAGACTAATGTCTACAGATCTGTTTTGGCTTTGTTGGAAGACAAAAAAAGCTTAGATTGTTGTAGTCTAAACTTGATAATTTTTGCAATAAGAATCAAAAACACTACTTAATTTTAATTTACTTCTGTTTTGTAGTAAATCTGTCATAAATTTAGATTTGTTTATAGCTGTTTAGACATGACACTTTTACCAGTTGTCTTTGAAAATAAGCAAGGAGTAAGTTATAGATTATCAAATAAGTCAGCACATTATACATTTAGAACTCATCTGTTTCAGAGAATCTGATTTTACACTGGATTTTTGTTTTCTACTTTCTACAGAAAATACTACAAATATATTCTTACTCGAAATTTTGAGGCTCTTAATTCAAAAGGCGGGAATCAAGTATCTCTGCTGAACATCATGATGGATTTGAAGAAATGTTGCAACCACCCCTATCTCTTCCCTATAGCATCTGCTGTAAGTAAACACAAGTGCCTTATTAGAATTACTGTTGTGTAGAATTTTTGCATATCTATGAGCTGTTTCTGATTTTGAATTTTTTCCTCTCTTGCTTTTTAGGAAGCGCCCAGATTACCAAATGGTGCTTTTGAAGGGAACAGTTTGACAAAAGCATGTGGCAAATTAGAATTGCTGCAAAATATGCTTCGTTTACTGAAAGATGGCGGACACAGAGTGCTGATCTTTTCTCAGGTAAATATT
This sequence comes from Octopus bimaculoides, assembly GCF_046866305.1. Taxonomy (NCBI): domain Eukaryota; kingdom Metazoa; phylum Mollusca; class Cephalopoda; order Octopoda; family Octopodidae; genus Octopus; species Octopus bimaculoides. The sequence goes on along the minus strand of NC_142951.1, from coordinate 30,860,062 downwards.
TTGAAATTGTATTAATTAATATATTTCAGTATCTATATTTCTTGATAGTATTGTTTTTGTTGTAGTTTACTAGAAAATCAAAGCCAGAATTAGATTACTTTTGTTTGACTTATGTGTTCAAAGATACACAAATTTATTATTCAATCAGAAAAATCTTTTCTACACTAACCTTGCAAATTATCTAATGTATAGACATGTTATTTATAATGCAGCAATTTTACTAGTAATCATTTGGCTAATTGATTGTTGTAGATTTTGTTATTTCAAATTACTCTCTCTCAGACTGAAATTTAATGAAAATAAGATATCGATAGGTCTATGGCTTCCTTGCTGATTTGATTAAATAATGCTACAACTGTTCTCATAGGTGTTTCACTTTTGGGCAGATATTCTGCTCTTGCATAGCTTAGAATACATGTAAAATATAGTTTTACCAGGAAAAAGATGCGGAAACTATTTCTTGCTTTTCAATTTTGAAGTGTATCAAAGTATATTGTAGAAGTGCCTAGGTTTGCAGAAATTTTCACACCTTGTAGTTGTGGATAGGTGGAGAAAACTTGATTGTAGGTTTGTGAGAAATAAGAAAATCTTACGAAAAGTTAAGGAAATATGAAATGTGAAAGACTGCTTTTGAATGTTTTCCAGAAGATTTGCTAGTCATATATGATCAGTCAGCTGTTGACTAATAACATTTCTAATATTGTGAAAATTATTTTAGATGACCAAGATGTTGGACATTCTGGAAGATTTTTTGGAATTTGAAGGCTACAAATATGAAAGAATTGATGGCGGAATTACTGGATCGCAACGCCAGGACGCTATCGACAGATTTAATGGTAAATGCAGAACTAAACTAGCTCTTTGTTGAAATATCTGCATACAAGATTTGAATATTCTAATGGTTGCAAACTTAATTGCTTTAGATGAAGATTGTTAATTATAGAGACATTATTATATTTTATATTCATCTCTCCTTTTTCTTGTTGCACAGCTCCTGGAGCCCCTCAATTTTGTTTCTTGTTATCTACACGTGCTGGTGGATTGGGTATCAACTTGGCATCAGCAGACACAGTTATCATTTATGATTCAGACTGGAATCCTCATAATGATATTCAGGTAAACCTCCCTGTCTGTTGCTCTCTCATTGTCTCTGTGTCTCCAAGCTGTTTGAAACATTTTCTATTATGCAAAATGAAATGTTTATTCAATCAACATATAATTCTGAATTGAAATCTTACATAATTATAATATTTGCATGATTTTATTATCTATTTACCTAACTGAGCCTGGGCAGTAACACATTTTATGGAGGGCTCTAGTAAACAATTGTTCTTAAGTGTCTCACAGTATCTAAATATAAACGAAATCTTGTACAAGAAATTTCTTAATCACCTTCTCTCTTTTGCAACTGAGGTAGTCATGTATCTCTTCTACAGCAAGACACTCTGTCGTATTTTAACTTCTCATCACCTGGCACATAGCCATCAATATCCGCCCCCAGTTGAAGGGGTTGTTTGTCTTGCAAGTTAGTTGGTGACATCATTGGTGCTGCTGCCTTGTAAAAAGCACCCAATACACTCTGTAAAAGTGGTTGGCATTAGAAGGTCATCCAGCTGTAGAAACCATGCCTAAGTAGACATTGGGGCTTGGTGCAGTCCTCTGGCTTGCCAGATCCTGTCGAATCATCCAACCTATTCAGCATGGAAAATGGACATTAGATGATGATGATGATTTTCATATATTAGCTTCCTAGGGTCTGTGTTTGTTTGCTGGTACTTTGAAACTAAATATATATTCCTTTTCCCTGCCCTTTGTTTATAGGCATTCAGTCGAGCTCATCGGATTGGTCAAGCTAACAAAGTTATGATCTACCGTTTTGTAACCAGAGCTTCAGTTGAAGAAAGAATTACTCAGGTGGCTAAAAAGAAAATGATGCTTACTCACTTGGTTGTACGTCCAGGACTTGGCAACAAAGGAGGAACTATGTCAAAGCAGGAACTTGATGATATCTTGAAATTTGGTACTGAAGAACTTTTCAAGGAAAATGGTGAAAGTGGGTGTTTCGTTTTTAATCGAAACTAACCAAAAATTATAATATATGTTTATATATCTATATATATATATGTTTATATCTGAAAATTACATGCCAGTATGTGTATATATATATATTTTGTTATTGAAAGTTATAGTGCATGGATAACCTTTATCAACTGTTGTTATGCAATGTCATTGTTTGAATTTGATAGATAAGAAAACTGCAAGGAACTTGATCACCTGTTGTAAGAATTTAAAATGAATACATCATGCTTGAATCTCAAAAAGCTTCATGAATGATTTCACATACAATCTGCCATTGGGATTGTTTCTGGTCCTTCTTATTAGATACAAACCAAGTGTATTTCACTAGTTCTAAGGAACAAGATTATTTCTAGACGTTTACATGTACCCAATCATTTTCTATTTCTTTTCCTCTGTTTCTCTCTCTCTACCTCTCTCTCTCTCTCTCATTTTTTCCCTCCATAACAATCGTAATTCACCAAACACCTTGTCACTTTGTTTCAGACTCTGACTGGTCATGCTGTGAGTATTAACCACTTCACTATTTTTTTTCCAAATTAATCAACCAGGCATGTCCTTTGGTGCCTTCTCGTAAAGAATCTCTTCAGATAGACTCTTGTGAATAGATCTTAGCAATTTGTTTATAAAGCGTTTTTTCCATGTCAGTGTTTCTTGCTTTATTGCCACTAGTCTGTTGTAGATGTGAATGGTTAACGTTGAATCTGCTACAAGTTTCACTGTTGGTGTGCTATCCCCCTGGTTTTGATGGTATGCCAACCGTAAGCATATTTCTACATGGGAGCATTTTTATTAATGCTGCTGCTGACTGACTGAAGTTACAAGAAGTATTAGAACTTGAAAAAAAAAAACAAATGGAAGAATGCATTCACCTATGGCTTTACTATTTTCACATTAGTCTGCAAATTATTCTATATTGTTTATCACTTTGATAAACAGCTTCTGCGGATCAATTTTCTTCCATGTTTTAATAGTTTGGTTTGAGCATGACCGATGCTTTCTGTAGTATTCTTATTGAGTGGTTCCAAATTAGTTGTCTTAAATTCCATTGTATGCTCTGGCTGGATGAGAAATCAGATGTAAAATTTGCTAGTTGAAGAGTTTTTGTATGGAAGCAATCTTTAGTATTTTGTCCCCACCCCTTTTTTTTTTTTTTTTTAAACCATTTTGTATGCCAATGCTTAAATGAGTTTCATTCAGGAGTCCCTATCTGGAAGTGGTGATTCTTCAAAAGTTTAGAATATTATGGTTTGCTGGTGTTGGTTTAAATGTTTGATCTCATTGAAGTTCTAACTTGCACAGGTATGTCGTCGTGTTGAGTGGTTGGGTCATTATTGCTGAAAGGAGTCAAGATTTTGGTATGGCTAGTTGTTATTCTTACCACCGTATTATTCACTGATCCCTGGATGAATGCTACAAAACATTGAGTCGCCCGTCATTCATGTTGTTTGCAATACAGTAGTTGTATGTGAAATCATTGATGGCACATTTAATGTATACTGCATTCCAACAGGAGTTGAAGGCTATATGCTACTTTCATTGAAAAAAAAAAAAAAAAAAAATTAAAAAGAAAAGAACAAAAAAAAAAGAAAAAGAAAATTGCTCTTTCATGTTTAACTTAAACAGCTGTCCATTTCTGTGGTCAGCACATCACCTGTTAATCACGAGTATTTTGTGTATGAAAAGTTCAAACTTGATTGAAGCAACTATATAATTAATTAATTAATATTCCTCTTTCATACCCTTTTCCTGGTAAAATTTAATTAACAGAAAAATTTAATGCAGCTCAGGAAAAAAAAAAAAAAAAAAAAAAAAAAAATCAAAAGACCACCCCAATTTGGAAAACTCTTCCTCCATTTTAATATTTAAAATAAACTCTACCCCACTGAACAAAAGCTCCCTAACATGGAAGATATTCCATAAAAATCTTTTATATAAATTGTAGCTGATGGTGCCTACATCTTTTGACTGGACTTGTAGTTTACAATACACTTGTATCATGTGAAATCAACTGATAGCACATCAAAAATGTTAACTGCATTCCAACATAGTCTAAAACTGGCAAATATTTCCAGAACTATGTACCAAAGCAGTACCATATTCTGGGTGATAAGAACAGAAATATTGTCAGTTTGAAGGGCTTATCTGGACAAGCATTTGAAAGATCCTATCCCTGTGAGGCTTGTGGTGGTATCAAATTAAACAGCTTGCACTTTATCAAATCTGTCCTTTTTTTTAATGCTCATCAGCTATAGCTTCATTAGTTGTAAATAGTTCATGTGGCAGACACACCAGTAGTTGAACAACAATGCTTCTGATTGCTGGTTATGTACGTAACCTGCAACTTAAGCCATTATTCTCTGCCTAACAGTTATCAAATATTTTTCAAAGATATTCTTGTTTCTCTTTTTAAAGAGAAAGAATTAAACAGAAGTAATTCCAAACGTCACCTTTAGCATTTAAAATTTGTTTATATTTAAGACAGCTTAAAATAATAATGATCATGGGAATAATTTTTATTATTATTAATGAGGCAATGGCTCTTTACACTCAGAGTTCAAGTGCCGCCGAGGTTGGCTGTGATTTTTATTCAGGGTTGATAAAATAATTACCAGTCTTGTACTGATGTCAGTGTAACCAACTACCCCACCTCCCTACTAAAATTTCAGGTTTTGTGACTATAGTAGAAAGCATTAAAGAATTATTATTATTATTATTATTATGCGAGCTGGCAGAATTGTTAGCAATCCAGACAAAATTCTTAGCACATTTTGTCTGTCTTTATGTTCTGAGTTCGAATTCCGCCAAGGTCAACTTTGCCTTTCATCCTTTCAAGGTCGATAAAATAAGTACCAGTCAAGTACTGGAGTTGATGTAATCAACTAGCCCCCCCACCCCTCTCAAAAACCTGCAGGCTCTGTGCCAAAAATTGAAACCATTGTTATTATTATTGGCTTAAACAAGTGTGTTATGTAGTGGTTTAAGACTTTCAGTCTCCTTTCTCAATTTATTATATTTCAAACTATCAAATCTCTATTCACCTTTATGTAACTTATGAGAAGCCAATTGCTCGCTCAGCTGCACTAAGACAAGTGGATAAGTATTCCACTGATACCTGCAACCTTAGTGCAGTTCTCTGGCTGAATCAGCAAATGTGTGGCAAGGCTATATTTTTTGCATTAGAGGTACAATTCACCTGATGAGCCTCTATAGTTTCTATCTGCCCAATTTCATTCACTAGATACGGGTCAACCTGTGACCCTACAAAACGACATTTATCCAAGGTGTCAGGCCAGTGGGCTTGAACCAAATACTTTGTGGTTGTAAAACAAACTATTCAGTATATATATATATATATATATATATATATATATATATATAATGTGAACTCACATGTGCACACATTTATTTTAACCCTTTAGCATTTAAACTGGCCATATCCGGCCAAAATATTGTACCTGTTTTATCTTCTAACTGGCCAGATCTTGCCTATCTCACACTTACCTTACAATATTTCAATGTCATTGAAATCTCAAAGTTTCAAGGTAAAAACACGACTAATTCAAATCAATGTGAATAAATAATCATCAGTTTTGACAGAAAATTGATTGCTAAGGGGTTAAATTGCTTAAAAATGTAGTAGATTTGATCATTTGAAATTTAAATTGAGAAAGGTGGATGAAATCTGGAAATTACATAGATAACAAACACCTCAACACAAAAAAAATTTTCTACTTGTAGTATTAAATGTGCTCTGTCAGTCAATGTATAAATTGCATTTTCAGCTTCCAAATTAAAAATTGTGTTTTCTTCACTTTCATTTAGTTATATCAACGTTATTGGTTTCCCCTCCCCCTACAAATTGAGAAAAAAATTTACAGTTGAAATTGTTTAAAATATTGCATTTTTTCCATTTTAATAACCTGTTCATTCTTCAGTTGGAAGCTACTATTGTATGTGTGACTGCCAAACCACTGTTCTTTAATATGACTGCTGCCAATTTTCTTTCTTCAAATTAATTATTTGTAATTTTCCAGGTTTTTGTGTACACAAGTGCAGACATCTAGCTAAACACACACACATGCACATTAGAAGGCAGGTGGATTGAGAGAAAGATGTGATGTGATGTGAGAAAAAGGGGGAATAGAAGCAAAGTTGACAGATGCCAGATCAGTTGTTCGAGAACAATTTATTGATGTTGACTTTTATGCTGTTGTATTTTTTTTTTTCTTCTCCTGGCCTAGTTTGAGGCAAGCATAACAAGAGCTTAATACTGTCTCTGTAATGAAAATGTAACTGGCTGTGAAGCTACATTTTGTACATCTTATTATAGCAGTCATTTTGAGAGTAGAGAACCATCTGGGGGATGAGCTTGTGTGTAGCAATGGTCAGGCAGTATTTCATTTGTAAGTAGATACATACAGTATTAAGATGTTGATTTGGCAATCTGTATGTCTACTTTGTCTCTTTTCCTTTTTTTCTTTCCTTCACAAATATGCTTGGTTCTGAATTTATCTGTTTCAGAAATTCAACCCTAATGCATATATATTTGATGTTGAATTTCTCTTGTGCCTTTGGTTATACAGCTATATTGAAAGGTCCTCACGATCAACTTCATGCCAGTCTCTAATGTTTGTCACTGTAAAGTGACACTGCCTGAGATAGATGCCCTTGGGGAGACCTTCTCCAACCTATTCTCACCTCTCACTTCTTTTGCTTTTTTTTTCTTCTCTTCCCTAACCAGTTGTTTGTCCTCCTTATGTGAAATTTTTTTTGGTTCTAATAACAAGGAGTGTTATGGGTTCTCTTGTTGTGGGACAATCTATTTTGAAAATTTGGGGACTCAGAAAATAAAACTTGATAGGGAATGATTATAATGCCTAGACTCTCAAGAGTACATTAAAAGTGCTACTGTCACAATGAAACAATTTGGTAGACGTTACTGCTGAAAGGGCATTAAAGTGTATCAGCAGTGAAGAACCATTATTATATAACACAGAATGGTGGCTTTCACACTTTCTCCTTTCTCTCTATTGAATGAAATGACTTAGTTTGGAAAAAAATACAGTAGTTTGCATGATTACATAGGTTTATTGTAATATAAAATTGTATAAGATGATCTTTGCCAATTTTCTTGTTGTGGAAATTTGAGAAACCTGTTATAGTGGGGTGTGAACATGCTGTTAAAATGGACAGATCCAGTTGTATGAGAAAACTGAGGGTACATCTTAAGACAAGTTTCTCTGTTGGTACTGTTACTTCAAATGTCGGGTTGATGGCGAACAAACCTCAATTCATGTATGATAGTAATTGTCATATAATTACATTTGTTAAATCAAGCATGATTCAATTACACATAAGATTTTAGATGTGATTACTTAATCCAGCAATTATTTAGTTTTTTTTTCACTTTTGAATGGCTGAAGTAGTGCTGAAAAGGCTCACTTTTCCTGAAATTAACTTTGTTTCAATCACTTTTGTTCAGTATTTTTCATTGGTGTCTTTTGTTTTAGAAAGTTTTGTTCCTTGTGAAGCGTAGCATTGACATGTTCATCCTTGTCTTCACTGGAGGGCAACTTCAATTTGTTTCTATTTTTGAACAGATGATGATGAAAAAAAAATTGTTTACGATATCGAAGCTATTTCCAAGTTGTTGGATCGTACTCAAGAAGGCCAAGTAGAAAAGGAAATAGCTATGAATGAATATCTAAGTTCTTTTAAAGTGGCCAGCTATCAAGTGAAAGAAGGTGAACAAGAGGTAAGTAACAGTGTGCATATCATTATTTAATAAAAGCAAATACAATTGTTAGTTGGATGATATCAGAGAGAGAGAGAGAGTGAGTGAGTGAGTGGGGGAAAGAGTAAAGGAAGATGCAGAGAGAATTAACATGAGAAGTGCAGAATGGGTGTCTTTCTGAAAAATGTATTTTTAATGAATTTTTGCAGAGATTAGTTTTTTAAGTAGTCGATTGAGATTATATCCATAACATTTTGAAAAATGATATAATTTCCTTGCAAATATATAAATCAAATTTTTATTTATTTATTCATTTTTTTGGAGCTAATATTTTTTTTCTTTTGAATATTAATATTGTCATTTTGTATAAGTACCAAGAAAATTGAATTAAAGTTATATGTATGCCAGATTTCCTGATGTTACCCATGATGACAAGAACGTTCTTCCTAAGTTTGCTGTTATACGATGTGTAACACTCCCACCCATTCTTTCTACACCCCCCTATAAAGCATGTACCCTCTTTACTAAACTGGAACCATGCCGTAAATTAAATTGTGTAAATTGCTATCCAGTTTCAGAGCATTTAGTTTTGACTTAGTCTTCCAACAACTAGAAATGAAAATCTCATAACTTAGAGAGATGGAAACCTATATGAATAATAAGCTACCTCTAATGTATTTTGATTTCATTTTACTGGTAGAAAGTTGAAAAATATGAAATTTGCTGTTTATTAGTCAGGCATTTTTCTCATTCCACCATCTTCATATTGACAACAACTTCCTAGCTTGAAGACTGATATGGAAATAAATCTGAATTTACTGAATAATTTGGACCACTGTGATGGAGAAGCAAAGAATACACATTTTTGCATAGGGTGCTTATTTGTTTATGTTACTACTGGGTAGCAAAGGGCACCTATTTGTTAATATTACTATTGGGGTAGCCAAGCGGACCGAATTGTTGACAACTATCGATATGTGAAAGGTACATTTTTTGTTGGCAATTTCCTTTGTAGGAGGAACCCGAAACAGAAATCTTAAAACAAGAAGCTGAACATGCTGACCCAGCGTACTGGGAGAAACTATTAAGACACCACTATGAACAGCAACAAGAAGACCTAGCCAGAACCCTAGGTAAGGGTAAAAGAGTTCGAAAACAAGTCAACTATAATGATGCCATGAATGGACAAGATGACGATGCTTGGAAAGACAGCATGTCAGACTTTGATTCAGACTTCAGTGGACCAACAGGTAGATCGATTAATTTGTTAATATCTCCCTCCTCCTCTTTTGAATGATTGTTATCCTACTTTATATGTTTTTGTTGTTGCCCATTCAAATAAACATTACCTGTGAGTGTGTGTGTATATGAATGTATATGTATGATATTATAATGCTTAGACTGGTGTTTAATTTTTTTTTAACACAAATCTTTGTAGTAGTTTCTTTCAGAACACTAAATGACTTGGTTCATTTTCATTTACTTCTTATTAGCCCAAGGGCGGAAGGGAACTTATCAAAACCTATGAATTTAGGAACTCATGTCTGTTTTTATCAAACTTAGATATTGGTGAAGTTTCAACTTCATTGAATTAAAGGATCCCTGTTTTCTCGAAGGGTCTACATTTGTAAATATAGGAATGATGGGGGGGTCAAAAATTGGAAAATTCAAAAGCTTACATTTAAAAAAAGGAGAAAAAAAATCAACAAAACACTCCCCTTTCAAATGTATATTGTTTTAAAAACATTTAATTTGCTTCCTAAATTCCTACTTTTTGTATCTTTTGTGGGGTGGGGTGGGGGAAGAGGCATATGGCTTAGTGATTCAGGTGTTGGGGATCTTTATTGTAAGCTCATGGGTCTGAGCCTTTACTTTTAAATGCTAAAATGAATTTTTACCATTTTCTATAAGATTTCAGTTATGTTGTGTTTTTTTTCTACCTGTTTATACAAATTTATTTCCTGTTTGTTTTGAATCATAATTTAGATATTTATATTTCATAAATGTTATTTATTTTCTTTTTCAATTCATGATGGCCTCTTCCTGATGCCACCTTGTATTCGCGCGTTTACGGTAAGTTATATACAAGTTCAAATGTTACTTCACAGTAAATGAAATTAAATTATTATCTTTAAATAGTGCTTTTTTTTTATGTCTAACTCATTAGAAGTGGTTTACCTGCTTTCTTCTTGGTTCTTTGTTTGTGCATGTCTTATTATATGCTGTGAACGTTACGATATCAATATCTAAGGTAGTGAGCTGGCAGAATCGTTAACATGCTGGACAAGATACTCAGCAGCATATCGTCCGTTTGTGTTCAAACTCTGCTGGAGTTGATTTTGCCTTTCATAGTTTTGGAGTTGATAAAATAAGCACCGGAGTCGATTCGTCTTGGCCTCTCCCTCCCAAAACTGCTGGCCATGTGCCAAAACTTGAAACCAATATTGGGAGCTTCATGATCATACAACTCAATGAGTTTGTATTGTCAGGGTTCTGTTTCAAATCAACAGTAAAAAAAAAGCCATGAGAAACATTTGTCTTTTCGATGTCAATAGAACAGAACCTTTAACATTACTCTCCTTGTTAAGAATCTTCCAGTTACTTGATATCTCAAATGTCTTGAGATTGTTTATGTTGTTTGAGTCAATGTCTCTTCTTAGTAAAAATAAGAAACTCTGACAAGTTTCCACTCTTCTGGTTACTACAACTCCCCCTGCCGCAGACACTGGCAAAGAAGCATCTGTGAATATGTCTTCTGTGATTAATTTACTTGTCTTGTATATTATTTACTTTACTAGTGTATATATGTAGGTATATGTACTCTTGACAAACACATGCTGCGTTTTAGTAAATTTAATAGTGTTTCTCTTGCATCAGTTTCTTGGTGTTTAAAGATTACTTTTATTGATGACTGATGTTAATTTGTGTTTTAATGTACGAGATTAACACTTGATATGGCAATTAGCTAATTATGATTTGAGAGTTTCTTTTGCTGTTGAATACAAAAACTGTGTGTGTTTTTGTGTATTTCTTATGTTTGTCCAAATTTATTTCTTAAATGACAAAACCAGTTGCACTAGAAAAAAAAAAGGGGGCTTTGTTTCATCAGTTACTTGTTTACAGAAGTTACCTTCGCACCCTTTAAAAGTACTTTACCATTATTTAGTAGTGTGTTTGTGTGTGGGGGTTAACTCACAAAACGCTAATTTTCAACGTTTTGATTTTTTTCAGATTATGAAGAAGATGATGATGACTTTGAAGACAAACAAGAATGTAAGTTTTTTATTTTTATCCTATTTTCATAAAACTTGTTTGATTATTTTTAATAAAGTAAGGGATTTCTGTAACCCATTTTGCATCATGCTTATGAGATCAACTCTCTGGCTTTAAAATATTTAATATCATATATTAAAACTGTTACTTTGGCTGTGGAATATTGAAAATTTTTATTGTTTTACTGTATTTTGCGAATATTAATTTTGGTTTTCATACCTGTTAAACTTAATCAACTCCGTTTATTTTTTTTACAGCCCGTAGCAATAGGAAGCGGTCCGGAGTGTCAGACAGGGACAAACCACTGCCACCTTTGTTAGCTCGAGTCAATGGTCAAATAGAAGTATGTAGAACTTAATATTTATTTAGAATATTTTTGCATGAAATTTTATTAACATTTGGTGGTTTGTTTTTATCATGTTATGAAAGGTAGAAGGCATTGCATCCATTACTCTATCTTTTAGAGGTATTCGCAGAGTTGATAGAGCATGAAAAACAATGTCTAATGGTATTTCATTTAGTTTTTAAGTCTTTTGTTCAAATCCCATTAATGTTAATGTCATCTTGCCAGGGTCGATAAAATAAAGGGCCTCATGTAATCGGATTGAGGGTGTTGGCCAATTCCCTCACCCCGAGGTTTCCGGTTTTGTGTCTGAATTTGAAATGACGATATGAAAGGTGGGAGAAATGGGTTGTGGTCATGTCTTTGCTGAGAGTAGTGTAATTGAAGTGAAATGACTTCATCCAAGGTCCAAAATTAGTTTAAAATGTTGCATACTGGCAGTTTTGCAATGGTAATGGATTTTAATATTGAATTTACTAACATTTGACAAAATTGTGGCCGTGTGACTCCTTTGGCGAGTACATTCTGCTATAGCACCAGGCCTACCAAAGTTTTTTGAATGTATTTGGTAGGCAGAAACTGTAAGAAGCCTGTTGTGTGTGTGTGTGTGTGTGTGTGTGTGTGTGTGTGTGTATGTATTGTATGATGGGAGTATGTATATGCCTGTGTTTCCTGGTTTTAACATTATACAAACAGTATCATTCCTTTTGAGTTTTGTTCAAAAACATATCTGGCCTAGGAAGAGGTTGGAGTTGGTGACAGAAAGGTTATAGACGATCTACCTCTGTATTTCAGTCAAATTGTAATGATTAAAAACTGGAAATAATACTTTTGATATTTGGGGGCGGGGAGCAGTAATTATGAAAGTATCATAAAGAAAGAAAATAAGCTGATAAATGTCTGATCTTTTTTTTTTCTTTTTTTTCACGGTTTACTTGTTTGGGTTGTTACAATATGGAACTCTCTTTTACAGGTACTGGGTTTCAATGCGCGTCAACGAAAGGCATTTTTAAATGCAGTAATGAGATACGGAATGCCACCTCAAGATGCTTTTAACTCACAATGGTTAGTTTCTCACTCTTTGTGTTATTTTATTAATAGTTTAATAACTGCTCTTGTTATTTGCAAACACTGGAATCTTCCGTTTTTTTTTTTTTTTTGTTATTCTTAGGCTGGTACGAGATTTAAGAGGTAAATCGGAGAAAGTATTTAGAGCATATGTGTCCCTGTTTATGAGGCATCTTTGTGAACCAGGCGCTGATAATGCGGAAACATTTGCTGATGGTGTCCCTCGCGAAGGTCTATCGAGGCAGCATGTCTTGACTAGAATCGGCATCATGTCCCTTGTCAGAAAAAAGGTAAATATCTAGCTATCCATAATTTTTATGTATACATGTGCACACAATGTTTTGTTAGTTTGGCCACACCAATATCCTTTGGTAGTATGTCATGCCTTTTGGCATATCTTCAGAACTCCTGACAAGTGGGAGGACTGCCCTGGGCTCTGTGTGGTGTGTGTGCTTAGTATGGTGGTAGTCTCTTGTCTGAAAACAACTTGCACAAATTGTTTGTTTGTTTGTTTGTGCTGTACATTAACTCACTCCCTCCATCAAACTATCCTTAACTTGTACAGGTGCATGGTTAACCTATGTCGGGTGTCGAATTGACCATAGAGCAAAGTGAGATGAGGATTTTTGTTCAAATCACAACATCCACACCACCCAGTCAGGGAATGGAAACCGTAGTCACACGATCATGAGTGTAGCACCCTAACTGCTAGGCCATGCACTGAAGCGGTCCTCCCATTTATTGGTTCCTGTCGAACAGTTTAATCAATGCTAACATGGAAAATGGGACATTTAATGGATAGTGATTTGTGTGTGTGTATTTTAAACCTTTCTTTTGCCCTTTTGTGTAAACACAAACTACAGGGTGTCCACAAAGTCTGGGTACATGGGGATTAACACATACTTTAAGAAATGATTATTTCTTATATTTAATTGTTTATATTATGATTTTATGTACTCCATGTACCCAGTCTTTGTGGACACCCTGTATATCTTTTCTCTCTTTCCCTCTTCTGTTCTTATTATGTGTATTTTTTAAACATCTTTCTAGGTTCAAGAATTTGAAGCTATCAATGGCACCCACAGCATGCCTTATATGAAGGCAACTGAGGCGTTAGAGAGAATCAAAAAAGAAAAAGACGCGCCCGCAGCTGGCGCAGATGATGCCAAATCAGAAGACATTGATGTTGATGAAGAGACTAAAGATCAAAGTATTAGTGCATCTGATGTTAAAAAGGAAAACGATGGCAAAGACACTGATAAAACTGAAAAATCCGAGAAAACAGACAAAACAGACAAAACCGACAAAACTGAAAAGACAGAAAAAACTGAAAAGACAGAAATAACTGAAAAGACAGAGAAAACTGAAAAGACAGAGAAAACAGAAACGACAGACAAAACTGATAAACCCGACAAAACCGAAAAACCCGACTCAGTCGATAAACCAGACTCGGTCGATAAGACGGAGAAACCCGAGGAAAGTGAAAAGACAGAGACGACTGACACAACAGAAGAAAGTGATAAAACTGAACAAACAGGAGCTGCTTCTACAGAAAAAGGAGGAGGAGATAAAAGTGATAAAGAGGAAAGCAAGCTGGGTGGTGACAAGGGAAATAAACCTGGGGACAAAGATAATGAGGATATGGATGTAGATAAACCTGAAGAGAAGAAAGATGACAAAGAAAAAGCAGCCACTGAAGAAGCTGGCGAGAAGTCAGAGAAGGTGAGACTTTGTTTCGTTTTTATGCTGGTGACTGGTCTCGGTTATTGAACGGTGACCATTCTGGAGCACTGCCTTTGCAAGTGGGGTGGGGTTGTGTTAATCATTAATCATATTGCCTCTCGTATTCTTGTTTTTTCGTGACAATCTTGAATGTATTGAGTGACTTGGTTAATTTTTCAGAACAGTATTGGTTCTTATTAAGAGGTAAAGTTGTAGGAAATACACACAATGGGCTTCTGCACAGTTTCTCTCTACTAAATTCTACTTAGCAGGCATTGGTCAACCTGAGGTGGCAGTACAGGACATGCCCAAGATGACTTGTAATGGGATTGAACCTGGAACCATGGGGTTACTAAAAAGACTTCTTAACTAAGCAGCTACACCAGTCCCTCTCTCTCTCCCTCTCCCTCTCTCTCTCCCTCTCTCTCTCCCTCTCTCTCTCCCTATCTCTCTCCCTCTCTATCTCCCTCTCTCTCTCTCCCTCTCTCTCCCGCCCTCTCCCCCCCCTCTCTCTCATATATACACACACACATACATATATCTTTTATCCTTTACTTATTTTGGGCATTAGACTGCATCCATACTTTGGGGACACTGACACGCAAAAAACACACTCAAGGAGTTAATCATCCGTATAGCCTTGTTGTTAAACTGACAGCTCTGTATGTAACTTGGGTAGCAGTTTATTCATTGGTGTTAACCTTGGCCCAAACACCTGCTATTTTACAGAAAGAGGTGGCGAGTCCAGAGAGTAAAGACAAAGAGGAAAGCATGCAAATTGATGAACCCATTTCCAAAAAGGAAGAAGAAAGCAATGCTAAAGGCAAAGATGAAGACAAAGAGAAAGACACAAAGATGGAAGTTGATGAAGTTAAAGATCTGAAGTCTGGTAAGATTCTTGTGGTTTAACGTCTTTGTTGTTTGTAGATGATGATGATGATGGTCTTGTGGTGATGTATTTTATAGCTCATGTTAGTTAACTAGTAGGAAAGATTATCTGCCATTGTGTTGTGTGCTGTTTCATGGTTGACTAATTTAAGTGTTCATTCAGATAAACCAATTTTTTCTTAAATCTGGCTTAACTGTCTTAATGCTTTTGATACCATTCTGTTTGAGGTTACCTCTGGCTCTCTGATTTTAAAGTATGCATCTTTAAGTTACATCCTTCATAATTTTAAGTAAGAACCTTGTAAGTTGGATTCTATGTACTGTCTTAATCATCAGAACTTCAAATTCCCGATTATTTTCAAAATTGATTGGAACACAGGTGATGTATTTTAATCATGGAAAAGAAAATGTCCTTAATAATAGTTTATTAGTAGAAGTATTAATAAGAATATTAACCCTTTTGATACCAACCTGCCCAAGACTGCCTGGTTAAATTGAAACATTCCTTCAAAATTTCCAGTCAATTTATATTCCAAGCACTAGCATAATAATGACAAAGTTAATTGACTAAATTCTTTGCTATTTTCAAAATAAAGTGAAACAAAGGCAGTGTATTTGAACAGAAATATGGTAACAAAAAGGTTAATATTATTATCACCTGGATCTTGGCAGACATAGGGCCGAAGAACAGCTAGTCCTCACACAAAGATTGACACCATTTACAATTCTGAAACTCAGATTATGCTGTACTCAATATGATTGCAATTATGTTATAAAGAAAGGTCTAAAAGTTCTTGAGTATATTGTCCTAACATTGTTTTATTAAAAAAATCTGTAAGAATTGTTGGGAATTAGTATTTCATGAAAATATTTTTTGTTGTTGACGTTTTTCTTTTGTTTTAGTATCTGAGTGGAAAACTTAGCTTGGATTATTTTAGATTTAATTTCTATTTCTATTAATTAACAGTCATTGAGATTTAACTTACGTCTTATATTTTTTGGCCAACTGATTAATTTTCTAGCAAAGCTGATAATCAAAAACCCTATCTTGTTCTTAACTTGTGGGTCCACTCTTTCTAAGTTTTATGTTCAGTTTAAAAGCTCTTGATTGAGTATTTTTCTTAAAATAAAATTCACTGCTAAATTCTATGAAATGCTGCATTGCTTACATCATAAAATCTTGCTTCAGTTTTTTTTTTTTTTTTTTTTTATAAAAGGATTTTGATTTGCTCTTTTATTTCAATTGCTTTGCATAACGAAATATTTCCACACCACTGTAATTCTAAAATTACACCATCGTTGCATTAAAAAAAAAAAAATTTGAGGGTCAGAAACTCTGGTTATTAGTACAGTTAGGTTTAGGCATGAAATCTTTTGTACTCTTACCACTGACACAATGAAACCTCCAGTTATCTAGCACTGCTGCTTAGAGGCAGCAGGGCCTAAAGCTTGGTGCATTAGGCTCACGAGAGCTGTCTTGCCAAAAACTGATATAATGCAGTGATGAGATATTAACTGCGGACTCATCAGATGATTGTCTGATGCTTAACAATGGGGCCTTGAGTGGCTCTTGGAAACTAACTTTGTATATGTATTTTTTTCAAAGACAAAGAAAAAACGGGAACTGACACAAAAGAATCAAAGTCTGAAGACAAAGTGGAAACTCTTGATAAAGTGAAAAAAGAAGATAAGGTTAAGGATAAGAAAGAAGGAGAGAAAGCTACAGAAGAAAAAGAAGAAAAGAAGCAAGGTACATTATTCTCTGTTTTAGGAGGTACTGAGGAGTATTGAGATTTGGAGCACAAGGGTAGCAGAGTGCTGCCAACAAGCTAAATAAGAGTTCATTGTTTAGACTTGATTCAGGTTAGAGAAATACAGAAATGTGAATTGAAAACTATTGAGTCTGCAATCCAAAGAGATGGTATATTCCAGATGTAAAGGGGACGGGGTGGGTACGGAAATATCCATTAAAAGTGGTAGAGAGTGTCGGGGAAAGATCTAAGCTAATTTGAATTTTGGAACACAACAGGTATTTGTGTTGTACTCCAGAAAGAATAGTTACCTTGTTTAGGTGATGGGCACTAAGTCTGTTTATGAAAGGTACCTGTCCAGGGAAGATATTCGTATCCAGTCTTCTGTATGTAACAGGAATTAAGTGCTGTGTTGAGGAACTGGTTTCGGAAGTGAATGTTTGGTTGGATTGATTTAGGATAGGGACAAGTGTGAGAAACGTTTTATATACTGTTAGCACCAGTAATATACATAGATTAAAAGAGATGCTTTTCTTTCTTTCTTGATGTATATGCTTGAATTTATGCATACAACTGCATGTGTAGGTCTGTAAAAACCCGATGTATACATGTTCAGGTATAATTCAACAATCCATCTTTTTGTCTGAAGATTATTACTCTCCATATTGTCTTCACCCAACCATTCTCTTGCTAATTGCTTAGACTTCGTTATTTTTCATTTACTTCATCTTCATCACAATCATCCCTCATGCCTGCCAGTGTCTGGTTGCTTTGTTAGATGTCTCTGGCAATTCGGTCTCTTGCTGTCTTGTTCAGTTTCATTTTTGGTTTTGAAAATGTCTCTGTTGATGCTTCTTGTCATTCATCAAGATTCGGCTTATGTTGTTGTTTAACCCAAAGTCACTTTTGAACAAGCAAGACCTACGATAAAGGGCATTCAAGCTGTGATCATTCTATCATTATTGTTCCAGACATAGCATATTGAGGATTGTACAGGGTGTCCCAAAAGTCACTGACGGGATTCAATTTTTGATAACTTCCTTAACTTTACAAATGAATGCAGGAAATTTTGTTCCATGGACTTCGTGGTCAAATACCTGAAATTTTTACTTAGTATATTAATTAAATAACAGAACAGCCAGAAACGCTGCTGTTTTTGTAGTCTGTTGAATTAAGCTTTTTGTGTTCTTAAAAGTCTTTCTCTTATTGCTAGATGAAACTGATGAACAGTCTTCGACACAGTCCCAACCTCCTAAGACCGTTGATCTGAAGAAAGAAGAACAGAATCAAAAGTTTATGTTTAACATTGCTGACGGAGGTTTTACTGAATTGCATACTTTGTGGCAAAATGAACAGAGAGCTTTGCAGCCGGGCAAAGAACATGAGGTTTGGCACAGGCGCCATGATTACTGGTTATTGGCTGGCATTGTTACGTATCCTTTGAAAAATTTATGTATTTCAGCTTCTTTTTCAGTTGGTTGAGTTATTTTTATTATTGCTTTGTATTCTATAGCTCTGTCAATTTTTTTCTTTGGATTTTTTAATAAAACGGAACTTTTAAGGGTGTGGTCTTATCCCTATTGCATTCACTGATGTAAATAAGATCAGTTAGACTTCACCGGTGGGATATGTGTTTAAAAAAAAGAAGCTAGTAGAGTTAACTGGGAAAGTTTCAGATTTCTCCAATGTTAACTTTCTCTACATCGTTTAACATCTGTCTTCCATGCTTGCATGGGTAAGACAGTTGACAGAAACTGGCCAGGTAGAAGACTACCCCGGGCTACCCTGTCTGTTTTGGCAGGGTTTTTAGAGCTGGATGCCCATCCAAGCACCAACCACTCTGCAGAGGGAAATGATATTCTGATGTAATTCATTTCGAGAACAGAAACTCTGTGAGTGTGAACAGGCATAGCTGTGTGGTTGCGTTTGTTTCACAAACCACAGGTTTTCGGGTTCAACTTCACAGCACCTTCTACAAATGTCTTCTAAAGTTTTGGGCCAACCAATCCCTTGTGAAAGGGAGTTTTTATGTCTGGGCAGCTTTAGGGAAGAGGTATGGTAAACAAGATTGAAAAGACTGAAGACACCTTCCCTTTCAGTCAAGCCCTCATCATCTTCAAAGTTGGAGTAGGAAATACCGCCTCCCAGCAAATTTATTAAAAGGTGAATAAGCATGGTCCAGGTGAACAGGCCTGCTTTAAGAGCATATGCTTGTGGATTGGAGAACAACAACTGGGATCTGACACTTGTCTTAGTGTTTAGAGTGACTGGTTTTTGTGGAGGTTTCTTCTACCAGTTGGCCTAGGAATTTTGGGGGAATTTTTTCGTTTTGGCTGTTTCCTTTGTTTATGCATTTTATATAATTTTTTGTTGTATTCTCCTGTTCCATCCCTGATCTTTGTCAACTTTTGTGGTAAAAAAAGCATTATTTATCATCATTGCTTGTCTATTTGCATTGGAGACAGAATTAATCTGAGTATTAGATTAATTATTATTATTATTGAGTATTAGAGTGGTTCACTATTATTACAATAATTACATTGATATTTTAATTAATTTGTTTGGATTGTTTGGTTTTTCTCATTGAATTTCTCCCTTATTTCCAAACTCCCAAATGTTTCCTTAACCTATTGACTTCAGCCATGGATATGGTCGCTGGCAAGATATCCAAAATGACATCCGTTTCCAAATTATCAATGAACCATTCCAAAGTGAACAGGGGAAAGGTAACTTCCTAGAGATCAAGAATAAATTCCTAGCTCGTCGCTTCAAGGTATGTCATTTACAATTGATTAGAATTCATGCTCCCCAATCTGTAAAAATCCCATTTTTAACTTCATTAATGTTGTCACTTCATAAATTCATTGCACCTTTATTGCTCTAATATTGCACTAAACATTTATTTAGAATACCTTTGAATATTTTATCATGAGTGTTTGTGTGTGGAGAGAAAGAGCTGTACTAAGTATTTTAACGTGTATAACTGATACCTCCATACTTCATAAAAATGAGGAGTGGGGAGTTACTTAACTCTTTAGCCTATAAACTGGCTATATCTGGCCTTAACATGTTACCGGTTTTATGTTCTAACCAGTCAGATCCAGCCTATCACTCCTACCCATCAATGCCATTCCAAAAATATAGAATCACATCATCAAAATTTCAAAGCTACAAAATAATGCCATATTAATTTAAAACAATGTGAATGAAAATGCATTGCATTTGATAGAATAATTTGAATGCTAAAAGGCTAAAAATATAAAGGGTTTTTGTGATAAACTGTACAAATATCTTCAAATACTGGGTGCTGCTTTATGTAAATTTTTATTTCGGATGAATAAAGTGTAAAGGATGGCATGGAAGTTGTCTTTATAAATCTTGGCCATTTTATTGTTGGCTGTGACGAAAAGAACAGTGGAATCTAACCAGTATTTCTTCCAGGCTCCTACCACATCTGGAGTTACACTCCTAAAAAATCAGCTGGGCTGTTAGAGCATCAGGCCAAAATACCTCAATATTTCTTCTGCTTCTTTGCACTCTGAGTTCGAATCCTGCTGAGGGTTAGCTTTACCTTTCGTCCTTTTGGGGCTTGATAGAAAGTACTGATCCTGAGCATTGGATTGGCCGCACTTTTTAAAAATGTTTATTGTTTTATTGTTAGCAAAGGAACCCAGTTGCAGAGTGCATCTAACACATTCTTTTGTTATATACAGCTGCTGGAGCAAGCTTTAGTGATTGAGGAACAGCTAAGAAGAGCAGCTTACCTTAACTTAACGCAAGATCCTAACCATCCTGCTATGGCACTTAATGCCAGGTTTGTATCTTACTCTTTTATCTTTCTCTCTATTTCTTCTGTTCTTTTTCTGTTTCTCCTTTTCTCTCACCACCTTTCTACCTTTCTCTCTCTCTCTCTCTTCTTTTTGATGTACATACACAACACACAATCTTGCTATTTATAGATCTGTCTGTCTATACACGTGTATGTGTATATAGAACTACATGTATTTGTGTGTATATATGTTAAAACAAAAAGTTAAATTCTGGTCATAGTTACCAAAAGTTTCGTATCCACGAAAGCCACAGCCTTGTGGACATTGTGATGGCTCAGTGGTTAGAGCATTGAGCATACGATCGTAGAGTTGTGAATTCGATTCCTGGACCGAGCTGCATGTTGTGTTCTTGAGCAAGACACTTGCTCCAGTTCACTCAGCTGTAGAAATGAGTTGCGATGTCACTGGTGCCAAGCTGTATCAGCCCCTTTGCCTTTCCCTTGGACAACATCAGTGGCATGGAGAGGGGAGGCTGGTATGCATGGGCGACTGCTTGTCTTCCATAAACAACCTTGCCCAGACTTGTGCCTGGGAGGGTAACTTTCTAGGTGCAATCCCATGGTCATTCATGACCGAAGGGGGTCTCAAAAATGTATTTATACATATGGGGGTGTGATATAACTGTGTGTGTGTGTGTGTGTATATATGTATATATATATATATACTATATTTTGATATTTATACATTTTTATTTTTCCTAGGTTTGCTGAATTAGAATGCTTGGCAGAAAGTCACCAGCATTTGTCTAAAGAATCTTTGGCTGGAAACAAACCAGCTAATGCTGTCCTACACAAAGGTATTTCTTTGCTACACATTTATTTCCATTTCCATTTCAATTTAACATCTAATGTCATTGTGATACTCTTCTAATCCCATTTTTGTAACCTTTCAACTGGAGAATTAAATTTCATGGTCATTCCAATAAAAATGTTGAATATCTATCAAAAAAAAAAAAAGGATTAGAAAATAAAAAAAATATAGTTTCAAACATGACATTCCTTAACAAAAGATAGATTGATACATATATAAAACTGTTTACCTTAGTTAAGGGTAATGCAGTTTTGAGTGCATAGGCACAAGCGTGGCTGTGTGGGTAGAAGCTTGCTCCGCAACCACATGGTTCTGGGTTCAGTCCCACTGCGTGGCACCTTGTGCAAGTGTCTTCTACTATAACTTCAGACCAACCAAAGCCTTGTTAGTGGATTTGGTTGATAAGAACTGAAAGGAGCCAGTTCTGTGTGTCTTTTTGTCCCCTGCTACTGCTTGACAACTGGTGTTGGTGTGGTCAAGTCACTATAACTTAGCAGTTCAGCAAAAACACACAAATAGAATAAGCACCAGAGTTAACAAAAAATAAGTACTGGGGTTGGTTCATTTGAATTTAAAAAAAATTCAAGCCGGTGGAGGATAAACAACATCCATATGACGGATTGCCACACAGTTTCTGTCTACAAAATACCCTCACAAGGTGTTGGTTGGCTTGTGGCTGTAGAAGACACCCAAGGTGCCAGCCTAGTAGGACCCAACCCAAAACCACTGTGGTTACAAAATAAGCTTTTTAACCAGACAACCATGCCTTGCAGAAAATTTTAAAAAATTTTTTCTCAGTTGTGAAACAAAACTTAAGCTTTTTTGGCACAAAATTTTTACTGATATTTTACAAATAATTTTTCTTAAATTCTAGTAAAAACGAAAAAAAAAAAAAAAAAAACCATCGCTATTTCTTTCTATTTTCAGTTCTCAATCAGCTCGAAGAATTACTCAGTGATATGAAACAAGATGTTAGCCGTTTACCTGCCACCCTGGCCCGCATACCTCCTGTGACACAGAGGCTCCAAATGTCTGAACGCAACATCTTAAACCGTCTTGTCAATCCTGGACAGACAACCACTACCGCTCCACCATCAGCACCTCCTACAATACCACCTCAGCAGAGCCCTGCTGCTACACCAACGCCTACGTCGGCTGTATCAGCCCAATCCTCACCTCAAGCATCACCCTTCATGAACACTTCCAACTTCTCATCTCCATATTCAAGCAGTGTGCCACCCTATCGACCACAGTATGGTATGCCTCCACAGGGTAGGTAACAACTTGTGTGACGTTCCAAGCACAAACCCAGTGTACCTTTCCCTTTTGTTTCCCCTCGCTATTCTTTATAATGCCCTCCTCTCCTGGAGCGTAGATACTAAAGAGGGGGGAATAACAGAAAGGTCACATTTTGCTTTTTACTACCATTCTCATTGTATCAAGCTCAGCATTAATCATCCAGCACAAACTTGTAAATTTTCAACTGTGGGTTCATACATACAATTTATAATTACATGATTATTTTAATTAGAAACATCTCAACAATTAAATTTTCTAAGCCATTCATAATGGAAATTTTTGTTTTTATATATTGAGACTTTGAACTGGGAAAATACAGTTTTCCTGAATGAAAATTTGCATGTTGGTAAAGACTTTGTTACATATATATCTATATATAGTATGAAGAGTCTTTAGCTTACCATATTTGGAATTTTGCCCCTTTCCCCTGACTAAAATGATGCTGATCTTACACAGCAGTCGAGAGGAACTGTTGGAAACTGACAGTTTTGCTTACATCCAAAAGCATCTTTTCATATTTTTGTTATTTGTAATTTCAGGACTAGCATGTGATACTATTTCTACGGTGGAATAGTTTCCAGAGATTCTTAGTCAAATAAATGCTATGTTCAAAGTAGAAATTTTGCATTAGATCCACAAAGAATATTTGACAGCTAAAAAAAAAGAATCTAATTGGCTATTGTCATTATATAATGACAAAATTTAAATAACCCACTGTTTAAAGTGACCCAAACCTGTAAACTCTGTCTTTCCACTTAGATTTCAAATCATCTTTTGCTTTCTGCTTTTTTTTTTATTACATAATTTTTTTTTTAGTTTTCTTTACAGGATTTTCTAGTATGTGATATTATTAAGTTAATTATTCTAATTTAAATTAAATCTTGTATGATTTGAAGAAAGCCTTTTCCACTCCTCTGTGTGGTTGGAACATGAATTTGTTGTGTAAACCAACCAAAAGACATCAGTAGTTTTCTCTCTTCTAAATACTGCTATAGTAACATCACCACCACCACCACTACTACTACTACTTTTACTACTATCACCACTACTACCACCACCACCACCACCATCATCATCCAACTTTCAAATAGTGTTTCATTTATTTTAACACTCCACTGTCTTGATCAGTTGGGACATTTGTTTGATAAATAAAATTTTAAAAAAATATTTACCAACTTTTAAAATAAACCTTAAATCATCTAAAAAAAGACACTGGCCTATGTTTTTAATGGTGCCTGACACCGTAAACTATATTTTTAGAACTGTTTAAATCTGTTTCAGTAAAATGGACCAAAGGAGCTGCCCCCCACCCCAACTTTACCGCTTCCTTTTATTATCTATTTTTTTTGTCTCCTCTTTCTTTCTCCTCCATTGCATTGCTAAAAGGTCCTTGACAATTCTTGTGTTTCTCACAAAAGGGCTCTTTGTAAGTGAGATTTTGTCAACCATTAAAGCATCTTTAACTACAGGAAATCTTTGTATCTTTTTTTTTCTTTCTTTTTCCCTTTTTATGTAATGAAAATTTTGTGGAATGTCCATTTTTGATCCCTTTTATGTGTGTGGCAGATGTGAATGTATGTATGCACATTTTATTTTATATATATATATATATATATATATATATATATATATATATATATATATATGTGTATATATATAATATAAACTGCTGTGAAAGAACGTGGTTTTTGTTGTCTGGTATTTTTATTGGTTTTTTTTTTTTGTTCCCCCACCTTTGCTTAGTTAATTAACTCTTGTTGCATGCTTGGCTGTATGTATATATATAGTTGGGGGCAGGAGTTTACATTATGGCAATGGAAAGTGAATAATAATAATAATAATTGCTTTTATATTACACATTATTATTTATGTTGCTGTTTCTGTTATTTCATTGTTTTGTTCTTGGCTTTCTCCCTTCAACCCCCCCTTCATTTTTTCTCCTCCTCCTCCTTGCACTTCTTTTAGTCGTCCATAAGCGACAGACAAAAGAATTTTTCAGCACCATTTTCCAAAAATGAAAATGGAAAAAAAAAAAAAAAAAAAGAGAAGAAAAAAAAATGAAGCAACGAAAAATAAAATGGAAATGGTAAAGATGGTTAAATGTCCGGCTAAATACTTTTAACAGTGTTTAGTTTTGTCCTGCTTGGTTTCAAATTCAGACTTCACCAAAGTCAAAACATTCCCTTGCGCTCATCGAGGGCCAGTAATGTATAAAGTGCCTGTAATATACTGAGGTTGAATTATTTCACCATAACCTCCTTTCTTAAGAAAATTGGTTTTGTGTGTGACGAAAACAAATTTATTCTTTTTGTTCTGCTGTTGTTAGTTTCTGTTGGTATTTTTGTTTCATTTTGCTTCATGTCTTTTACAGTTTTTCTCTTGTTTATTCACTGTAATCTTTTTTAATTTTCTCATCTTCTTGTGGACTTTTCAGTCAAATATTTTATTCCTTTTAATGTGAACAACCAGAGTAGCTACAGATGATAATGAACAACGAGAAACTTTAAGATCTGTATGGTCTCTTGATTTTAATTCCTTTTAAATTTTTTGTCTAAAGTCACATGAAATGTAATTTTTCTATTTTTGTTGTTCAGCTAACAATGCAAGACGCAAGTTTAAATAATTTGAATATATTCATTAAATTTTTTTTAGAAATAACATATAATACTTGCTTTATATATATATATATACATGCATATATATATATATGTAAATGTCAAACAATGAGAACAAGTGCTCAACACCGCAATGGTGTATTAGGGTTACCAATGGTTTCATGTTAAGAAAATTATCTTAATTTAACAGTTAATATATAATATATATATAGGCTTGTGTACTGCAGGTTTAACAACTTCTCTCTTCCTTAATATAATTATGTTACCAAAGTACACAATTGTGGAAATATCTATTCGTCTTGCATTTTTTTCCTTGTTAGGCAAGTAGTTTTGAATTTATGAAACAAAAGGAAAATGGTTCTTTTTGAGAATTTTTCAAACCCATTACAAATAAAGTAGTTCTAAAAAAAGAAAGTCTGGAATATGCAAGGTTTACTATTTTTGCACAGCATACTGTGGAATGTGCATATATGCACTTAACAGATATGTCCAATACATGCTGTTGTCTGCATAGAAGTTTGTTTTGGTGTGTGAGTGACTTAGCTTTGAGTGTTGTTAGAGGGCAATACCTATTTTATTTATTTATCCGAGAATGAAAGTCTCACATTGTCTTACGGAAATATAAACTTTTTTTTTTTTTTAAAGTAATTTTTGTGAAATAGTTTATTTGAATAGTAATTGTTCAATCCTTTAGCATTCACATTGTTTTGAATTAATCAGGTGCCTTGTAGCTTTGAGATTTCGATGATGTGATTGTGTATTTTTTGAGAATGACATTTTAGGGTCAGTGTGAGAAGCTGAATCTAGCCAGTTTAAATATAAAACAGGATATTTAGTCTAGATATGGCTGGGAAAATGCGAAAGGGTTAATTTTGCCACAACTTCCAAATTCACAACACTAACATACAAATGCAGAAATTAATAAGTAGTGTAATAATTTACCTCAGTTCAGTTAATGTTACCTCTTTATATCTATGATATAAATTTTGACAGATAAAAACATAGTAAAACAAAGTAACTTCCTGGTTAATTGCTTGAGAAGATAAGAATTGTTATCAGTAATATTTGCTCCGTCCAGTTGAATTTTGTAAAATTTTGTTTGTGTTTATAATTTAGTGCTCAATCATGTCTACACAGTAATTGATTGGTAGATGTGAAGGTGACCCTGCTATGATCTTCTCAATGAGCTCACAAATTATATCCCGTTTCTCTTGGCATATTGTGTGGAGTATTTGTATAGCTGCCAGGACAGCTTTCATCCAGCTTGTTGCTTAGTCTGTCTTAATAGTTTGGTGATGATTGTAATAAGAGTAACTAAGAATAGTTGGTGCAGGATATCTATGTACCTTTTGACCAAGGTTTAATTACAAGTGGTTTTGCAGACCACTCTTATTAACCCTGAGTCTCAGAAAACTGCTCCCCATCCTTTTTGTTGTTGTTGTTGCTATACATTGATTTTAGTAGTGTCTCTGATAGATTGATGTTTTGTTGAAGTCAGACGCTGTAATAGTTGTGCTGTTACATGTAACTAACTAAACTATTTGGTTATTGTGACAAGTGAAGTTTGAGTCACAATTCTTGCCTGTCATGTGTTGTGCTGTTATATGTAACTAATTAAGCTACTTGGTTATTGTGACATGAAGTTTGTCACAATTCTCGCTGGTCTTGTGCAATTCTGAATCAAACTCACTTGTGAAACCTTAGGGAATAAACATTCCCATTATTTTGTGATCCCACTATATTACTCCCTATCTATCTATCTATCTATCTATCTCTTTCTCTCTCTCTATTCTGCATTAAAATCATTTCTGAACCATTTGAATTTGAAAATTTCAATTAGTTTCCTTCAACATGGTTCATCTAAGCTGATTAATCTGTCTTGGTAGGAGCAGGATGTATTGGCATACATTATGTATGCCAATATATTAGAACAGTATTTTATTTGTTAGAATACAACATGGCTAATTTCGTACATTCTGTTGTTTCCGAGAATTTATCCAAAGTCTGTTTCTGAGAATGTGATTTTGGCAAAACACAAGATTCTTTTGTTGGTTGGTTAAACTTTTTGATTAATTTTGTGAGACTGCTTTACTTGCCCAATTGTTCTAATGTTACAAGAGTGGAACACTCTATGGTGGTTAGTTATGTCTGCACAGAATGTGTGTATGAATGAGAACACTTCATTTTGATATACTGAATGTGTTACTGTTCAAATTTGTATGCTATGTTTGCACGCTGCCAGCCAACTACACTTGCTAAGACACTAATTAAACCCATGTCAAAATTACTAACATTAACTTCAATGTTTTTGTGTTTTTTTAGCAGGGTGGGTGTGCTTCTTACCGTTTCTGTGAAATATAATTTCTTTAGTCTCTCATTTCGCCCCAATACGTCTCCTGCTCTTCATCTTTTACAATTCTGTATCCAGTCAATCTCTCCCTCTTGATCAGCATGCTTGTGTATGTATGTATGTATGTATGTATGTATGCGTGCGATCAATCTGTTTGTCTTTTTCAAGTCTTCCGGTTCGTTACTATTTGAGGGCAATGGAATTTATTTTCAAATTCACTATATCCAAACACAGTTCCAGTTACTGCTAGTTGTTAAGTCTACTCAGCCAGGTTTCTGTTAGTTGTTCAGTTACAATCGTGTTTGCGGTTCTATTTAGCCCTATTTGCTATTCAAGATGTATCCTACTAAATTGTGACTAACCAGGTACCATTAATAAATGATAAACCCACATATATACATTTGGAAACTAAAGTATAAGAAAGAACATTTAATTAGAACACTCTAAACTGTTTTGATACCAACTGTTATGGTAGATCACTTTTTGTAATCTGCATTTGAATTAAAATGCAAGACCACCCCACCCATTTACCACCCCATTTTCACGGACTTAACACAACTAGACATTGCTAATCTTGTTTTATTTTGTTGGTGTGTAGCCCCCTTTGACCAGCCACACCCTTTCTTACCTACAAGTGACCATTTCTCATGGCCACACATAAAACCTGAACAGCTCCCCAGGACACCAGGCCTTGAGTCTTTCCTCAAAACACGTACGTAACTTCTTAGAAACTCTACCCTTGCTGTTTCTGCATGACAAAAACGACGTTTCGAGAGAGAGAAAAAAAAATTTTCATTGTATTATTATTATTATTATTATTATTATTATTTATTAAAATTTTTTTTTCCTCAAAATGGTGCTTTTTGTTTTTGATTTTTTTTTTTCTATTTATCTATTGTTTTTCTCTTGTCTCTCCTTAGAAAAAAATATTTTTGTTTCACTTTTGCTTGGCTAGTGTATTTGTGAGTTCATTCCATTTTTTTTTTTCTCTTTTTCCTTTTTTTTTTTTGTCTCCTCAATCTTTGCTATTGGTTTCGCTTGGAATATATTGTTTCGAATTTTACCAATCTTGTCTCTTTTATATATAATGGGTATCTCTTTTTGTACATGCGTGAATTTTCTTTTTCTTTCTCTGTTGTAATCCTCTTCCTCTTTCTCCTCCTCCCCATCTCCATTCCTAGTCTCCTTTTTGTTTTGATTTCATTTATTATATTATTTTTATGTATGTGTGTGTATATGTGTATATTCATATATATATATATGTGTATATATATATGTATATTCTTTTGACTATTGCAATTTCTAAAGGTTTACGATATCATGTATATTTTATTTGGGTTTTTTTTCTTTCTTGAGTTACATCATGGAATGTCCAACCCATATTGATATTGTCAAAAATGAAAAAAAAAAAAAAATTTGTGAATTCATTTCATTACTGCCATTGTGTTTCTTGTGCATTTTTTTTTCCAAGTGAGTTTTTTTTTCCCCATCACTTTTTGTTTGATTTTTTTTTTTTTTTCAAGGTCAGCATAAACTTATTTTTTCCCCTCCATCATTCATTAAAAGTATTATAAATATTGTCATAACTACAGCATATGCATATATACTTTGGTTTATGCTCACAAATATCATAATCCCTCATGTGTATGTGTATTTTTACATTATATATGTATGTGTATATATATATGTATGTATGTAATGATATGTGCATGAATCAGTGCCTTTTAACCCTTTTGTTATCATATTTTCTTTTTAAATACACTGCTTTTTTCTTTTTCTTTTTTTTTTTCTTTTTTTTTTCAATTAATTTTGGGAATAATGAAGAATTTAGCCAAATAACTCTTGTCATTATTTAAGCTCGTGTTTGCAATATAACATGGAATTTTGACAAGGTTTTAATTGTGATCACTTTAAAACGGGGAATTTGCATCATAGGACTATGTACGGGTGGTCTCAGGTGGGTTGGTAGAGTCTTTGGGGGACGGACAATATATATATGCATGTGTATATACATTTTCTTTTCTACTGCATGTATGTAAATATATTTTTAAATGTTTTCTTGTACATATTACAATCACACATACACACGCTATAATCATGAAGACATAAAGTTTTTATATATTTACTATGACTCAACTACTGCTGTGGGGAGAAAAACAAAATTTGAGATCAAAGCAGTATTTGTTTCTCTTAGAACTAAATTAACAGTATGAAAGCAGTGAGATGATATCTGGATGGATTTAGACCATGTTTTTCAGTGCATGTGCATTAAAAAGTTATTTCTGATGAGCTAGACTTAAAAAGGTGGATACATCACCATAAGTTATCACAATCAAAGATTGGCGCACCAAGTATTTGTATTTTCCTGTGTTTAAAATTTATCATTATTATTATTATTATTATAATAATATTATTACTTCACAATATTTTGCATGCTCATTTCATTATACTAATATATATGTGTGTATGTATATACACATTCACACAGATATTGAGACAGTCATGTTCTTGGTTGTAATGTGTTATATAATTTTGTTAACTTGTGATAACCATGGGCCTGCTACTTTGATTGTTTTAACTTCAGAAATGTTTCTAGAACTAGAAAGAAAAAAAGAAAAATACACATACATCTTGTTGGTTAATTTTGATATTTTTTGCTAATGTTTCAGATTTGAATAATTTTCATCTTAATTTTATATTTGTATGCTTACTCTTATATACTCATATATATAATATATATAGGTGTGTGTATGTGTATGTAATAAATATATATATATATTACGTAATATATATGTAATATATATATATTAAGATGTTTGCAGTGTATGTATGTATGTATATATATATACATACATACACATAGATTTATCTACATTAGATATATATATATATATATATTATAGAGTTTGTGTATAAACACACACACACACACATATATATATATATATATATGCATAGATATACATGTACACACACACACATACACTCTGTAAACATTGCATACGTAGATATTCATTAGTGTGACTGAATGTGAAGTTGTGTAACTCATTCTTACATTGGTTGGTTGGTTGGGTTTATTATTATTAATAACAACAACAACTACAACAACAATAATAATAAAAATAATAATAATAGTTTCTGGCAGTAGCCCATTAAGGTCTTTATGTATTTAATGTTCCAGCTGCTGAGAGTGGTAGACATGCGGGCCAGGATTAAAGGTGGGTCTATTTCAGTGAACGTTAAGTACTACTACATATGTTTTTTTTTTCTTCTTCTTCTCTCTTCCTTTCTCTTTCATTTCATTGTTAACTACTATTTTTAGCATCATTGTTATTACTACTACTGCTACTACTACTACCATCATGATCTTCCTTATCCATTATCTTATTATGAGTAGGCATTTATCTCTTGCTCAAAAATAACAATAATAATAATAATGATAATAATAATTTTTTTTATTTCATTCTGATGCAAAAACTGCCCTCCGTCCATTTTCCCCACCCATTTTCTATTCTTTCCTCTCTCTCTCTCTCTCTCTCTCTTTTTCCAGCTAATTTTTTTTTCCTGTCTTGTGATTTTGGAAAGGAAATTTGTTTTTATACTTTTTTGTTTGTTTAATTTAATGCTATCCTTTCATACAACTACTTCCATCAGTTTGTTTTTTTTATGGGCTTTATTACAGTCAAGATGGGTTGGCTGGTTGTCATATATGTAAAGATAAGATTCATAAACTAAAATAGGTGTCCCGTAAGGAGTCCAAGTTTCTTTTTCAACATATAGGCCTCTTTAGAAATGGATTTGCTAATTTTGCTCCTGATTTTTATGAGCAGAGAGACAGGACAGCGCCTGGTAAAACAAGTTTGGAATGGTTGAAGAATTTGCTTTTAATGTATTTTTTTCTAAATGTCAGACCTGTAGGAGAGATTTAAGTAAAAAGGAAAAGAAAAAAAGCATACAGCACAGTATAGTTATCATTATGTCATTCATTAGAGTAAGGTTTAATTCATATGCCATAAGATGTGAATTCAGAAGTTTTCGGTAGAACTTATTTTAACACCTTATTAACCTTCAAACTGATTAGGAGCTCAGGTGAGTTGTCATTTCCATATTTTAGATCCAGTGTAGGAGATATTGTCTGTACTTATTTCTTAATATGCTTTCTTCATTGGTGGGTGATACATAAATCTTCAGAAAACCTAAATTATGGCTAATCATTATAAAGTAGCTAATTAATACTAATGGGATACAAATTTATTTCACACTGAAGCCTTGTACAATCTTTTGCCTTGCTAGCTTCTGTCAAACAGTCCAACCCATGCCAGCATGGAAAGTGGACATCAAATGATGAGAGTAGGGTTTTTTTAGTCTCCCAGTTCACACAATCATCTCAAGATTCTTGTAAGATCAACATATAGATGTAGCTAAATGAGGAAGAACTAATTGGTTTGAGATTAAGCACCACACTCGTTTTGAATTCAGCATATCTTTCATTCCTTCATTCTACAGTATTCTCTTGTAATTCTTCCAACACTAAATGCTCCTGAAACCACCACAAATTCTTACTTCAAATCTTAGACGGAAATTTCATTCATCCCAGAAAGAAATATTGAATTGTATTTTAAATTGTTGTCTTTTATTAAGTTATTGCACTAAACCTCTCATTCTCGGTCTTCACTATTTGGAAATCGTAGTTGTGGCAGATACTGGTGTCAACTGGCATGTAAAAACACCTATTGCTCTTGGAGTGGTTGGTGTTAGGAAGGGCATCAAGCTGTAGAAACCATGCCAAATCAGACTGAGTCTGGTGCAGCCCCTCTGTGTACCAGCCTGGTCAAACCATCTAACTCATGCCAGCCAGCATGGATAGTGGATGTTAAACGATGATGATTGATACTCAAATGTGTTATGTTCTTGTTTGTTTCTCTTCGACCATTTTGTCACCTTATTTCTGTTGACCCTTAGGTGTAGAGCGAGTGCAGGCCAAAGCTACGTGACAGCTGGTGCTGGCTGCTAAGAGCCTACTGGCGAATATTTAAAGGGAAATTTGGCAGGGTGGTCGCTCGTCCGCTGACATTTGTTGACGTTGCATCAAAGAACAAAAGGCCAAGAAAGACAAAAATGCACTCAACGCCAGAGCCGAAGACACATCCGAAAGGAGTGGGGTCCCACCATGTCGAAAACAATATAGGATTAGGGGCCGGAACCGGACGTGGTTCCTCCTGATGATGTTCTTAGCTAATGGATCCTATAAAGGAGCTGTTGAGGTAGCAGACCACGAAATGTGGTTGGAATTCTCCACTGGTTTTGTTTCAATTAATTTTGAAAATAACAAAGAATTTAAAATAACTCGGTCATTATTAACATAAAATTTTTACGGTAGCTTTTAAATGGTTAATTGACATTGTAGAGCTAGGTACTGTCTCAGACAGGTTATCAAAAAGGTTAACCACATTTTAGTTTCTGATATTCTTTTGATATTGAATCATTCTTCCTAAGACTATGTTCTTTCCCAATTCTTTCTCTCTTCTTTCTCCCCACCTTTTGTGTCTTTCAATGTTGTTTCTCTTATATTCTACTCTCGACATACGTTGTTCTTCTTCTTCCTTTTCGTTTGGTAGTAGTAAATAAATATGCTGAACGTTTAGTGTTCCATTCCTTTTGTTGTTGTTTTTTTTGTTTTTACTGTTTTTTTTCATTTTGTTTATTAATACTGTCTTTTTTTTATTAAAAAAAAAAAAAAATAACAGTCTTAACAACATCTCTGCTCCAGGTGCACTACTAGGGGACTTATGAACCCTGGTAGTAGAAAATGAATCTGCTAAGCATTCAGTGTTCAGTGTTTTCCTTTTTGTTAATTATTATTGTTGTTGTTATTATTGCTGTTATTTATTTATTTTTTAAAAATTTCATTAACTCTGATCCATTGATGCTACTTGGGAAGTAACAAACTCTGTTTATGTTGTCAAGTTATTTTGATATAACATTAAAAGTATTGTTTGATATGTTAGAAATTATTATTATTCTGATCTTGCTGAGGTCAACTTTGCCTTTCGTCCCTTTGCGGGTCGATAAAATAAAGTACCAGTCTCGTACTGAGGTCGATGTAATCGACTTAGTCCTTCCACTCAAAATTACCAGCCTTGCGCTTGTAGTTGAAGTTATTATTATTGTTACTATTATTATTCATTGTTGTTTAACCCCAGGCCAGGCATCATTAAGCAGACTTATGATCAAAAGTGTGTCAACTGTGACCATTCATCATTTCTTTTTTTTTCCTAAGTACATCATATTTCTTGCTAGGGCTACATTTTTTTTTTTTTTTGTTTTTTTTCTAAAGATGGTAGGATATGATTTGAGGGGACTTTGCTTGCTATTTGTAGCGAGTCAGGCAGTCATGTAAAGGCTACCTTTGTCCTTCCTTGACGATCGTGAAATAGCAACGGTTACACAGAACCAGACTGGATACTTCTTGGGCACCTTGCTCAGTCCTTTGTCATCCTGCATTCAAATCTGTTTGTGGGAGGGGGTGGAGGGTGGATGCAGATTAAATCTACTTTCCTTCCCAGGTCAACACAATATCAATACCAGTAATAAACTGAGCCGCTTGCATTGATTACTTCTTTCTTGTCTGATGAAAATAAGTCTTGTACTTTGTTTTTTAAAAAAAGTTTTTCTAATATTGCGTTGACTACAATAGCTTTGGCAGGATTAGTGCCTTGTGGTATTCTATGGATGATGACTGTCCTTTTCACCCTTTTCAGGTGTCAAAATAAGTTTTTGGTGTGAGGTGGATGGGAGGCTTTGTTCCTGTGTTACATACAAATCATTATTGAATTACTGTTGGTTTGGCTCAAGGAGAAATTTAGCAATAATTGCTGAATATAACAGTAATAATCATTAAAATACAGTGTGTTGGTTATAAGTAGTGAATTGTTTTGGAGCATTCTCAGTTTAACTTTAGCCTTTCGTGCCAACCTAGTTGACAAAATAGCCATCACCTACTCAGGTCAATTCAGTGGATTATTCTTTCTTGCTTCTTACTCTGTTACACTTCTGTAGTCATGTATCAATCTAAGAGCTCATTGTTGTCTTTAATGTCATAATTTGGAGGAAAATAATATCCAGTACATTTGTTGTTTTGCATGCAATATTTGTCCATATTAAGTTTCTGTTTAGAAACTGAAAATATTTCAGAGGGGATGTTTTATATTCTACTACAGGCAAAGGTCTGATTTGTTGGCTCAGAGCACTGCTGTCCTTCCATATACACTCCTTCTCTCTCTCTCCCTCCCTATGTGTGTGTATGTGTTTATATACTTATTAAGAAGAGAGAGAGCTAACATTTTATTAGCTCTGGACACCACTAGCTTTCCACATACACACACACACATATATATAAAACTGTTAAAGAATAGACTGCTCAATATGTCTCTGTTAGCATTTTTCTATTCAACTTCTTGTGCCTGATGTGTTTTATCTTCAGAGTTAGTGGCATCTTTACAAATAGGAAACCAAAAATAACCAGAAGATGAAGAATCTAGAGACAGTGACTCTTGTTTTTATGCCCAATTTAAAAATTTTGTAAAAGAATAGAAAAAAAAAATCCTACTAAAAGAACGGACTTATAATGTTAGCTCTGTAACACACAGAAAAGTATCTGTGGCAATAGAACTTGTATTGCAAAGTTTGTTATTTGGGGTAGTTTACTTGCTAAAGGATTGATTTCTGATTTTCTAATGTTGAGAATATTTGAATGATAGGATCTTGTTACAAAATGTTTTTGTCTTTGATCTCTGATAACAAAATGGTAAACTTTTTCCTTTTGAAACTGGAGAGTTTTTGAGTTTTATGAAATGTTAGGAATTGTCTGCTTTTCTTCTTTTTTTTTTATTATTGAGTTTGTTGTTTTATATGAAGTCTTCCAGTGTAGGGTTATCACAGTTTAATGTTAGCATTGAGAGAGAGATTTATTTTAGAAGCTGCTATCATGATAATGGGGCTTTAGAATTGACTGTCAGTTATTGGATTTTTCAAGATGGTGCAACTTAGTTTTTTTGCAGTTTATTGTGTGTATGTGTGTGTATATATGTATAATTTTAGCATTAATTGGTAGAATGGCTAAGAGTTTCTTGCAATGCCACTTATGAAACTCTTGGCACTTGAGTCACTCTGTAGCTTCTGCTAATAATAAAAATATATATGCAGTAATCCCTTGCCATTGAATGCTAATTAGAAATTATATATGCCATAATACTTTCTATAATGAAAATAAACTTTTGTTATGTTACTATTAACAAGCAATTAATGATAGATGTAGGTCCAAGTGAATGTGTGGGATGCATCATCACCCAACCCCTCGCTCTTCAGCTGCTTCTGTTCTTGTTTGATAAATTCATTTCTCGTCCCCTGGAGAGTGTAGCCCATGTCTATTTGAATGTAACAGCATCTGCTTGCTTTGGTTCGATCTCGTTCACATTTGGGTTGTTGTTTGCTTGCAATGAAGTCCGGGTGATCGCATCGCTATGTAGAGAATGATGGGATTGTATCAATACACAGGAAGAAGTTATCCTGTTTGCTCACTTTGGACAAAGCTTTGCAAAATCGGTTCATAACATTTGATATATTTCACCATCTTCCATCCAAGTCTTTTAAATCCTTCCCTCTTTCCCCGATCCTCTAAGCAGCAGTTGCTCATTGCTCATCATTCTAATTATGATAACACAGTTTCAAATCAACTGTTAAGCTGATATCACTACTCATGTATATATATCCTGAAGCATTGCTGAGCCATATTTATCTATGAAAAAAACTGTACCTGACTTGGGTTGTAATCTTCTTTCCTTTTTCTGAATATCTTTGAGATATTCAGATATCTGAGAATGTTGCCTTTGTACTTCATAATTAGTTCCCCAACCAGTGTCATCGCCAACACCATATAACTGATTAGTTTCAGTTTGTCATCATCCTCCAATGTATACAGCATTCCTGACCAGACAGACAGACAGACCTTTGTGATATTGTTTTGATCATGAATCTGACCTGTTCCAAACCATTGAGGCACGAAACCATCTCTGTAAAACGCTCAGAGAAGAAATGCAGTGAACTTGTGCTTCATTTGTTATGCAGAAATGTTTTGGCTTAGAGATAAGGAAGCAGTTTGATATATATATATATATATATATATATATATATATATATATCCATACACATATATATTCTGTTGTAGCTATTTTGTGAATAACCTAGGTTTTAATCTTTTGGCAGGTTCGATGACTCCTACTCCAGACCTTCCAAAGAAAGAAATAAGTGGTAGTGATGGTGTGAACATTGAGAAAGGAGAGCTTCCCAAATCTGCAACGAAGAAAGATATCATCTGCATTGACGACGACTGAATTAGGTTTAACACCAAAAAGAAAGCAACAAAAGAAAAACAACAATAATATCTGTCTCGAAAAAACTTCCGACCTCTAAATATAGATCTTATATCTATCTCTATCTCTCTTGCGTCCCGTTGTGGGTGGGGTGGGTTAGGGTAGGGGAGCCCTTTGTCCCGGCAAGAAGTTTTTTTTTTCTTTAATTCTTTTTTTGGGTAACGTGTTGCTAACCATTGCCACTGTATCCAATATCACCAACACAGACAAATGACGACAACAACAACAGCTCTTAGTCTTTGCTGACCATTGGTGTTTTTGTTTATTGTTTTGTTAAAACAAAAAAAAAACGGAAAAAAAAAAACAAAAAGTCAATGCATATCTGAACAACAGAAATCTCTGAAATTGTATGAAACCCCTGGTCCCCTCATCGCCCTGACGTTCAGTCTAACCAAGCAATGACGTTTATTTTATTTGTCCGGTGACTTCATTGACTTAGTCTGTAGGGGGGGGGGGGGGGTCACGCCCACCCCCATTCCTTATTTCTGCCCTTCATCTTTCTCCATCCTCCCCCCTCTTTTTTTTTTTACTGTATTTTTTTAATTTCTATAACTTTTTTTTTATTTAATATTGGTTGGTCCCATATTTTATTGGTCTAAACTTGGTATAATTCTACTAAAATTAGCACACATCACCAGCCAACTGGCCAGCCAGCCTGCCTGTCACCTATTCTGCTCTCTTGCTGCAATCAGTGTAGAGATCTGAGTGTGGTGCACGACTGCAAGTGCAGACATATGCTCTCTCTCTCTCTCCCCCTCTGCACTTTTCCATAAACCCAGCTCAGTGAAACAAAACAACAACAACAAAAAAAAGTCATCTGATGAACATCCAATACCCTGAAAGGGGTTAAACAAATATACACACATTTGTGGGTGTAATGTATCTGTCACAACACACCAGTCTTATGGCGTGAATATTAATTTATCGATCTCTAAGTTTTTTATCTAAGGCTTAAACATATGGCAAAAAAACAAAAACAAACTGTTCTCTGTTGTTCTGTTTTAGAACTCAAACATAATTAAGCTATCATAGTTCTTTGTCTTGATTTGGCATTGGTTAGAATGTCAGAAACCTCAAATTTGTTTCCTCTATCCCCTTTTCTGTTAATCCCAAAAGATACTGGAACTAGCCTAGCTCTGCTAATTTTATTTTATTTTATTTTTAAGTCTATGCACACACACACACACACACACACACACACACACACATGTACGCACACATTCTTATTATGAACTGGTTGAATCTGGTTTTGCTCTCTGAAACCCCTTTCCCCACCACCCTGCCCCGCCCACTACACACTTCTTCCATCTGTAGATTTGGCCCAGCATTGTCTAGTGGTGAACACTAGAAGACAGTGGAATTGGACTGTTGCTGACGGACTGGTTGGTTCGTACTGCTGCTGCTGCAACTACTACTACTACTACTACTACTACTACCCACCCATTAATATTAAAGAACAACAATTCTGTGTTGGTGTATTTATCACTTTGATCATTCTGTTATTCATTAGTGGAAAATTTAATTATAATAAAATTGTTGTAATATAAACTCTTGCCGTACCAATTTTTTTTTTTCTTTTGAAGTAATTAAAAACAAAAATATTTTAATAAATACAGCTATGTATTTCATCTTGGCTTTTGGTTTTGTTTTAATTTGTTGATGACAGTTTAATTAATCTTATTTCCTATTGTAAAGGTGGTTATGTTGGCGAGAAAATATTTTGTGGTATTTGTTTTGAGTTCAAATTGCTCTGAGGTCGACTTTGTCTTTCATCTCTCTGGGTTTAATAAAATAGGCACTAGTTAAGTAATTGGGTTGATGTAATTGTCTAACTCCTTGCCTTAAAAGTTGCTTGCCTTGTGCCTAAATTAGTAACTAATTATTATCATTAAAAAGGCAGTGAGCTGACAGAATTGTTAGCATGCTGGGCAAAATGCTTAGTGGCATTTTGTCTATCTAACGTTCTGAGTTCAAATTCCACCGAGGTCAGCTTTGCCTTTTATCCTTTGGGGATTGATAAAATAGGTACCAATTGAACACTGGGGGTCAGTGTACTTGATTTATCCCCTCCCTGAGCTTGCTGGGCTTGTGTCAAAATTTGAAATTTGGGGGAAGGGGAGTAGTCGATTCCATTGACCCCAGTACTTGACTGATACTTAATTTATTGACCCCAAAAGGATGAAAGGCAAAGTCGACTTCAACAGAATTTGAACTTAGAACATAAAGATGGATGAAATGCTGCTAAGCATTTTTCACAGTGTGCTAACAATTCTACCATCTCAGCGGCATAACAGTAATAATAAGGCAGCGATGGTGAGTTGGCAGAAACAGCACACTGGATGACAGGCTTAGTGGTATTTCGTCTGTCTTTATGTTCTGAGTTCAAATTCCGCCAAGGTCGATTTTGCCTTCTATCTTTTTGGTGTCAATAAATTAAGTACCAGTTGTATATTGGGTCGATCTAATTGACAGGCCTCTCCCCCAAAAATTTCAGGCCTTGTGCCTAGAGTAGAAAACAATCTGTTTTCCATGCTGGCATTGGTTGGATGGTTTGACAGGGGCTGGCTAGGCAGAAAATTGCACCAGGATTCACTGTCTGTTTTGGCATGGTTTTTATAACTGGATGCCCTTCCTAACAACGACCACCTTATACGCATGTATGATGGGCTTCTTTCAGTTTCCATCAACTAAATCTACTCACAAGGCTTTGGTCAACTCAGAGTGCCCCAAAGTGGGACTGAGACGACATGAATCCGGAAGAGATTTCTTAACCACAGAGTCTCTCTTTCTCACACGCATATATGCAAAGGTGTGTATGTATGCATGTATGTGTTATCTTTAACCCTTTAGTGTTTAAAGCAGCCAGATCCAGACTCTCACGTCTACCCTACAATGTCAATCACCTTCTCGAAATCTCAAATGCATGATTAGTTCAAAACTGTGTGAATAAATAAGCTTTACTTTTGACAGAGCAGTCTGAATTCTAAAGAGCATTTAAACCAGCCAGATCTGGCCAAACTATTCTGCCTTTTATATTCAAACTGGCTAGATCCAACATCTTACACCTACCTGACAAAGTCACTGTAAACATGAACAACCACATCATTGAAATCTTGAAGCCACACGACTAATTCCAAACAATGTGGATTAGAAAAGTATTACACTTTTGCTATCTGAATGCTATAAAGAGTTAAACTAATTTTATGTCACAATTATATAAATTTATGTATTCTTACAATGATTAAATGATACACAGTTATTTTTAAAGATTTTTTAAATTAAAGATTATTTTTATTTTATTCATATTCCATTCCTGTACATTATATAAAACTCACGCCCTCCATTCACTTTTGTTCTCATCTCAACATATTTAAACCGCACAGGATCTAACAAAGCAATGCATGATGGGTATTTTTCCATTGTCCAATCAAACAAAATCTACACGTTACATTTGAATATTTGAATCATATTTTTCTGTCAGATGCATATGTATATATGTATGTGAGTGTATGTACATATATATTGGTTTTGTGTGTTCTAGCAGTTATAATCTTCCAGAGATTGGAAACTAGTAAATTGGAGTTACAATTTGTGGTGGTTTCAGCTTCCCATAATATAACATATACTCTGAATTTTGTGTTAAGTTCTCTCCTTTCACCTTCTTGTGTGCACATAATTTGTCCTGTATATATACACATTATATATGTCGATATAAATGGTACCAGTTTTGTGTTTTGTGAAAAATTGCAAACTGTTCAATACATGTCAATGTTAGAAGTGTGTACAGTCTGTTTTGATTGTGTGTTGCTAAACAGAATATTTCCTCACACCTAAAGGTTTCATGCGTGCGTTGTCGATCGGCCAAACATATGAGTCAGTCTGTGAAATACAATCAGATTATTTCGGTGTTTCTGATGAATGTGAGCAACTTAACAGTGACGGCATGAGACCTTTAGCAATGATGAAATAATCCTGTTTATTATTGTACAGTTTATAGTAAATGGAAAGCTAAAGTAATGTCACAAATCCAGTTCCCAATAATTGGTAAATTCCTCCAGATTCGGACTCTGTAGAGAGAGTGGCAGTGTTCGCAACAATAATTTCCCTTAACTACCGTTGATAAGATCAGGAAATTGTCCCACATTGATGTTGTTGTCAATAATTCGTCAGCCAGAACATTTTCCGGAATTACTTCACTACAATTGTGGCAACTAGAAGAGAAAAAGAAAGAAGAAAAGGTAAAAAAAAGGCGAAATCGAAAAAGAAAAAAAACAGTGAGTGACAGAGAGAGAGAGAAGGAATTCGAATAAATCTTTTATCTTTTACTTGTTTCAGTCATTGGATTGTGGCCAAGCTGGGGCAATGACTTGAAGGGTTTGGTCAAACACATTGACCCTGATATGTAATTTTTTTAAGTGTGGTGCTTAGTCTATCGGCCTCTTTTGCCAAACTGCTACGATACTGGAACATAAACAAACCAACACTGGTTGTCAAATGGTGGCGAGCAAATATACAAAGGTACACAGTAACATATACACACACACAAACACATGTTCCACAGATATATCAGTTTCAAATTTTGGCACAAAGGCCAGCAAGCTCAGGGGAGGGGCTAGTCGATTACATCGCCTCCAGTACTCAACTGCTACTTATTTTATCAACCACGAAAGGAAGAAAGGCAAAGTGAACATCAGTGGAATTTGAACTCAGAATGTAAAGACGAACCACCAGGCATTTCGCCCAGTGTGCTAACGATTCTGCCAGCTCACAGCCTTAATAATAATAATAATAATCTTATTATAGGCACAAGGTCTGAAGTTTTGGGGAAGGGGACTAGTCGATTACATCGACCCCAGAATTTCACTGGTACTTATTTTATTGAATCTAAAAGGATGAAAGGCAAAGACGACCTTGGTGGAATTTGAACTCAGAACGTAAAGATGGACAAAATGCTACTAAGCATGTTGCCCATTGTGCTAATGATTCTACCTTCATGTCCATAGAAATATTGATTTCTAATTCAAGGCATAAGTTCTGCCAGGCATGGACTAAATGAAACACGAGGAGACATGTGGGATGAGAAGTCACTGAAGAGGTTACAGGACGTGTGAAGAAAGATTTCAGACAAAGGGCACTGAAATAAGTACAATAATAAAAATAAGCATTATCGACCACAAAACACACTCATTAAATACTTGTAGTCGATAATGTTTGTTACACTAGTGCTGCTTCTATTTCGTATTTGAAAATAAAATAAAAAATAAAATAAAATAAAATAAATAGACTCACCCGCACATTAAATAATAAAATATATCTATAAAAACTACGAAGTACCAGATCAAATAAAAGGTAAATTTGAGTAGATTTAACGAGAAGGGTAGTGACGGAATATCTCTGAAGCAGTTCATTATCTTACAATTCTTCTTCACGGCCAATTCAGAAGCTAGGGAATGGTAAAAATATCAACATAGAAACTAAACAAGATATTTACAACATCACAATATTGTGATGTCATAATTTTATTGTTAAACTTTACCTTTTCTCTCTCTCTTTCTTTCTTTTCTCTTCCCTGTCTGTGAAATACAGTGGTCTTCAAATTATCTCCCCTTTTATGTTGCCAACAATTGCCACCAGGTTCATATATCTTTTACCTTTGACTTTAATTGCTTCAACCATTAGACTGTAGCCATACTGGGGCATTGCCTTAAAGAATTTTAATTGAATGAATCAAACCCAGTACTTATTCTATTGTCCTTCTTTTACCAAACTGCTAAGTTATGGGGGTATAAACACACCAACACCAGTTGTCAAGCAGTGGTGGA
This sequence comes from Octopus bimaculoides, assembly GCF_046866305.1. Lineage (NCBI taxonomy): Eukaryota > Metazoa > Mollusca > Cephalopoda > Octopoda > Octopodidae > Octopus > Octopus bimaculoides. Next base: position 30,817,047 of record NC_142951.1, on the reverse strand, counting down.
AAACAAACACACATTTTTTATCTTTTATCTGTTTCAGTCATTTGAGTGATGAGGGTGAGGTAAAACTTCCATATTTGGTGCTGTAATTGTTTCTTAACTAACTTGGTTAATATGTAGTCTTACAAGATCAGGTAAGAGTAACATCCCTTTAAAAGCAACCAATGTGGAGTGGTTGGCAGTAGGGAGGGCATCCAGCTGTTGAAACCATGTCAGAACAGACAACTGAGTCTAGTGCAAACCCCTGTCTTACCAGCTCCAGTCAAACCATCCAATCCATGCCAGCATGGAAAAAAAGACATTAAATAATGATGATGATGATGATGATGATCTAAGATGGATTCTTTTCTTTTCTTTAATCTGTCTGTCAATTTTCTGGAACAAATCAGATGTGATCAGACCTGGAGATGGATGAACTCTGCCAGGTCTAAAAGCATGTCCAAGCAGTACCACACATCATGACATAACCCTGTCCCTGAGACAGGTGTTCAGGGCCTAAGTTAAGACAAGGCACACACACACACACACACACACACACACACACACACACACACACACACACACATTATATATATATATATATATATGAAGTTGAATATATGTCTGGTCATAGAATGACCAATGGTTTTGCATCGATAAAGCGCCTACCTTTATAGACGACATGTCAGACTCCAATGGCCAGCCCATATATGAGTGTGTGTGTGTGTGTGTGTCGAAAGCTATGAGAAATAAGTCAGAGATTAGTGCCATGTATTTCAACAATGGAGACAAATAAGGTTATATTAAATAACATACAAAATGAATTCTCCCTTTATTGAAATTATCTCCAGTTCTGTAGAAGGTAGCCCAACTGGTTGGGTGGTAATCGGTAACACCTTTAAATAAGCAGGGGAGACAATCGCAAGAAGCAAGATCTCCAGAATTGACAGGTCATTAAGGAAAAGACAGCCAAATTGTCTGAAAGGACAGCTGTAGTTATGTTTCTTCTGCCAAAGCTCTCTCTCACACACATACACACACACAGACATACATGACAGATTTCCACGCTGTTTCTGTCAAGCAAATTCACTCGCAAGGTATTGATCAACTTGGGGCTAAAATAGAAAACACTTGCCCAAGGTGCCATGAAATGGGACTGAACCCAAAGCCATGTAGTTGGATAGCGAACCTCTTAACTATAAAGCCATTAAGATCGTTATAAACTTGGTCTGACATCAAGGCAAAGAGAGCTGTGAGATATGAATGTAGAATATTTCTTTTTGTTATTAATAGAAAGGTGAGAAGGATGGAAAACACTTCAGTAATATTTTGGAGACTGGGAGATGGAGATGGAGGGCTGGTTTTCGTCAATTTGAGAAGTAATGGAATGGCGGATAGTATACGTTACTCAATAGAAATTGTAGAGTTATTTCTTGTTTGAAGCTGATGATTCACTTTGTTGCCTAATTGCTTTATCAACTCCGAGTGAAGATAGAACAAAGAAGTGAACTTCGCAAGCAGCCTTTTTGACGTTTGTAAAAACAAATTTTAGTTACAATTTCATTTCAACTCGATCAGCATGTCGCGTGGATGCCCTGCAGAATCCCAACGAAATACTTACAGATCAGCAGATAATCAATAAAAGACGTACAATTACGATAGTTGCTCGATCTTTATCAGATTCAGCAATTTGTATTGCTTGGTGTGCCCGCCGTGGACTGTTGAAGAATTCTCACGTGCCATAATTCTATTCAAAATAAGTCGAACATTTTCCCCTCACTTTTTACTCACTGTTATTAGTGCGCACCACTTATAATTATGAAATGTTTTATTGAAATTAACTTTTTGGACCACTATGATTTTATGAACGTCAAATAGGAAGTTTTTCTTTTTTATTATAATATAACAATATACGAAATTTTATTGCCTTCACAGTGTTTACCGTTTTACAAAATTAAATTAGAAAATTGGACAAAACAGAGAACACAATTGAAAAAAATTAAAAAGAAAAGATAGGAAATTACTCTAGGAGACATGATCCTAATTAAAGAAAACTGATTGAGGACTGTTTTTAAGTCCTGCTGCATAGAACCTCTGGCTTGATACAATAATGCACCTAGTCAACACTGTAACGTGGCCGATGGTAAGAAGAGCATCGCACAACAGAGAAAAGAGAAGGGAAAGAAAGATTACCATGTGGGCTTTGAGGACAACGAATGCAAGTGCGGTTTCATAGACGAAAAATGAACGAATTAAAATTTGAAACAATTACAACTGATAAATCGATTAAGATTGCTCAAAAACGTTCATACCAATTCCAATGGTGATAGCGACATCATAGATTTGAAATGGATTATGAATAAAATGCCCTGTGCATCTAATACAGTTGTTCTTGTTGGTACTCTAAGGCTATTAGTTTCATGCTTGGCATGTCATACGTCCTACAATACATGTTTTTGTTTTGAATAGCATGTAGTTTTCTTTGGTAAATGTGTGTCTGTTTGTAATAACAGTGGTTAGTATCTTGAACGCAGTCAAACAGTTTGAATCACTTTAATTAGAACACGAATAAGCTCCTCCACTATCGCCTACTGCGATCCGGATTATTTTTACGTGGGCTCTACACGTTACTCGACACCGTCTCTGTTACTAAGGTAACGCCTATGCCATAAACGTGCAAGAGAAACAGAGAAAAGGAAATGCAGAGAGCGACAGAAATAGAGAAAGGCAAATAGAGTGAGAGGGAAAGAGAAAAACAGAGAGAGAGAGAGAGTAAAAGCGGGTAGATCTTTTTTTTTTTTTAAAGAAAAATGTTGCCAAAATCGAACAAGAAAGTTGTGGAGGGCAAAAGGTTTAGTCCTGTAACAACCGCGAAGGAGTGAGTAATCTTATTCAAATGATAATTTTGTAAAGTCCCATTGCTTAGTTTGAAACTTAGAAAGAAAATGTTATTCCCGTCACAAAATCACAATAATATTTCCGAGAGAAAATCAATTCTAAAACATCGGCAATTCTAAAACAAATCTAAATAAATAAAAAAGAATCAAGTGTTATTTAGTATTTTTGGCTTTCATAAGTTAGCCCTGATCCTAAAATAAGGCCGTTTAAATATTTTCATGTCTGCCGTTATTTAATTCATTAGCTTTGTTTTGTTTTGGTTTTCTCCTCGTTCTGCCTTTCATCCTTTTGTTCTCAATAGAATCAACACAAGCAAAAGGAAAAACTGGGTTGATTTATTGTTCATAGATGTGAGATTAAAATGGAAGAAACAGACGACACATGCCACAGGCGCTATAATTGTTATATGTGTGTGTGTTAGAAAGCAGCTGTATATATACATATATATATATATATTGGTGTACTCTCTCTCTTTTACTTGTTTGTCATTTTTGACTGCAGCCATGCTGGAGCACCGCCTTTAGTCGAGCAAATCGACCCCAGGACTTATTCTTTGGAAGCCTAGTACTTATTCTATGGGACTCTTTTGCCGAACCGCTAAGTTACTGGGACGTAAACACACCAGCATCGGTTGTCAAGCGATGTGGTGGTGGTGGTGGGGGGGCACACACGGACACACAAACATATGCATACACACATATATATATATATATATATACATATATACGACAGGCTTCTTTCAGTTTCCGTCTGCGTAGCGAAAATTGAAGAATTTAGGTGTGTGTCAGGGAGGGGGATTAAAATTTTAAAATACCGTTTTTTTGTGGGTTTTTTTTTTTTTTGCAGAATCAGAATCTCCGTACTCGAAAATGAGGGATTCTGTAAAAAAAGGGGGGGGAGCCCACATTCTTTACTTCCACCCAGGTACTGAGCGTATGGGTATGGGTGTGTGACTATTTTTCGGGTAGGGAGTTTGGAATGGGGTATCGGATAATTAATACCACTAGATACATATACAACGAATGTGTCTGAGTTCATTACATTACACAAGGGTAGAGGGCCGCGAAAGACCCGATAGTGGGGCCAAAGGCCTCAGAGTTGCTCTCTGCAGGAGCTAACCTGAATGCCGCCCAAAGAGCAGTTTCAAGGCTAGTAAATAAAATTGACTAGTCGTTCTTTAAAATTCACTACATTACCATTGGAAGAAAGTTGTGTTGTGATGTCCACTCTAATGGTTTAACTTCGTGATTTTCTCTTTTTTTATGCATTTTATGCATCTGTATCCCAACTGAATTAAGTTTACATTATTTATATTTTGGATGCCACATTTTGAATAGAAATACATACACCCATATATATAGAGAGAGAGTGGCTGTGTGGTAAGTAGCTTGCTTACAAACCACATGGTTCCAGGTTCAGTCCCACTGCGCAGGTTACGATTTTGTTATTAATCAGTATTAATCACTGAAAATTAAATTAAAAACGTGTATTTCTGTGACTGGAAAAGCGTTTAAGATCAATTCAAATTAAAATCAAAGTTATATTATTATTTCCAGCTCAGCTACTACACCAGTTGGAGCCCTTACTCTAAAAACCAAAAGCCTGATATGGCCAGAGTTCACAGATGTGGATTCAGAGAAATGGGTAAGAGATTATCAGATTATTGGATTACACTGTGTAACAAAATTTTAAATCTTTATTGTCTTTGGTCAGTATGTGTTGTTTCTTATTTGTTTCTATCTAGAAATCAAAGCAAATCACTACTATTCCCTTCAAACGTTGATTCTGTCATGTGGACATCTATGTTTTGAAACTGACCTATTTCCCATTACATTTCAGACAGATTCAATGCTGAGTTGCTGAAGCAGAAATATCGTTATAGCAAATATTCTGCTCAATACCACAGTTTGACTTATCAGCTGTTTGACCATAACCACTTGAGCATGTCCCTTACTGACCGACAGCAGAATGGGCTGAGTGGACTTTTTACATGGCACCAGCACAGATTAGGACAGTTTCGGGATGGTTTTTACAGCTGGATGCCCTTCCAAATGCCAACCACTTTACAGTGTGGACTGGATGCTTTTTACATGGCACCAGCTCCAGCAGGGTCACCAAGTATCTTGCAAGACAAGGAATTTTTTAGTGGGGAGGGGGCATTGGAGGAGGTGATCTTGTGTCAGATGATGAAAGGTTATATGTGTGTTATATTTTTATCATATTTCTTATCTGTTTGTTATGCTTATTATATGTGTTATATGTTGTTTGCTATATGTATGTTGTATGCTTGTTATATGTGTATTACACGTTTATTATTTGTGTTATGTGTTGTTTATATTTGTTTTGTATGTTTGGTAGATGTGTCTTGCATGCTTGCTATGTGTTTTGTATGTTTGTTATAGCAAACATATATCATCATCATCATCATTTAACATCCATCTTCCAATGATGATGATGATGATGATGATGTATATTATATGTATGTATGTACGTTTGTTATATGTGCATTACACACGAATTATATGTCTGTTATATGTTTGTGATATCTGTGCTATGTGTCTGTCATACATGTTTGTATGTTCATTTGATTGGTTGGGAAATGTTAATTAATTACTTTGGTGCAGTTTTCCATATTCTTTGGTGTGATGTGACCCTCATTCTTGGATTTTATCATTTCAGGAATTTCTCGGTAAAGGAAAAGATACGTCCAAGACAAAATCCCCCGTGGTGAGTTGAAGTAAATCCTCAAAGAGGATTTTTCTTAAAAATGACCCATCGGCCACAACATTGAAGCATTTTCATTCTAAGACTATGTCCAAGCTGGTCATTCATGGACCAGAGGATTTTTTTCCTTTGTTGGGAACAAGTGAGGGTTGGTAACAGAAAGGTCATCAGACCATAGAATTTAACTTGAACTATGCAAGCATGAAAAAGTGGATGTTAAGATGATCTTTTATCTTTTACTTTTTTTCAATCGTTTGAGTGTGGCCATGCTGGGGTACTGCTTTGAAGAATTTTAATCAAATGAATTGACCCCCAATACTTATGTTTTTTTAAAAGTGCTGGTATTTATTCTGTCAGTCTGTTTTGCTGAACTGCTAAATTAAGGGGGATGTAAATACACCTTCATTGGTTGTCAAGCAATGATGAGGGACAAACAAAAAGACAGAGGGAGACACACACACACTCTCTCTCTCTCTCACACACACACACACACACTCTCTCTCTCTCTCTCACACACACACACTCTCTCTCTCTCTCTCTCTCTCTCTCTCACACACACACACACACAACCATCCACTCATCCACCACCACCACCAACACCACAATTGTATTTCTGTATGTGTTGTGGATGAACAGCTTATATAACAGTAACAGCAGCAACTACGACAACAACAATAACAAGATGCTGTTTTATAGCTATAACAGTCAAAAACATTTCTTACGTTTTACCAGACCCAGTACTTCGAAGACCCTGAAGGGAAAATTGAGCTTCCTCCCTCGTTAAAGGTAGATCACTGGAAACGGCCTCATGAAATTTTAAGTGATAAGGTAAGTCGAATGCTTTTCTTACTCTTGTCAATAATACTGCATCATCGTTAAGGCAGCGAGCTGGTGGAATCGTTAGCATGCTGGGCAAAATGCTTAGTGGCATTTCATGTGTCTTTACGTTCTGAGTTCATACTCTGCCAAGGTCAGCATTGCCTTTTATTCTTTAGGAGTCGATAAAATAAGTACCAGTTGATCACTGGGTTTCAAGGTAATCTACTGAAATTGCTGGCCTTGTGTCAAAATTTGAAATCATCGTCATTATCATTATTATTATTATTATTATTATTATAAGGTGGTGAGCTTGGCAGAATCATTAGCAGACCAGGCAAAATGCTTAGCGGCATTTTATCCGTCTTTACGTTCTGAGTTCAAATTCCGCCAATCAAAAAAAAATTCAACATAAAATATAATCTAAAGCTTTTTCATGGTCTGCTGGAATGGCTCTCTTCTGAATATATTTACACACCATGCAGTTAAAAAGAAGAAATTGAAATTAGACATTACTCATTTTGCCCCATTTTATCATCATTTTATCATCATTTTTATGAAACTTGAAAATGATCAAATTAGTGTGGGGAAAAATTGACTTGGAATTCAATAGAAAAAAAAATATCGATTGTTAAACACCAAAAATTATTTAGATATTCTATTTGTAACCTTAATAGCAGTAAGAAGTTCTGGGGAGAATATTACAAAAATCATAAATATAAAACATGATAAAATGTTTTCACAAATGAAGACAATAACGGTAAACCCATCTTTTTCTCCATTTTTCGTTGATTGTTTTTCTTTTTTTCTTTACTTTTCTCATTATTTGTTTCTTTGTAGATACCTGTGATTGTTGAAAATAACTCGTTAAACATGTTTGATCTGGTCACTAACAACGAACATCTTCATGAAAGTGAGGTAATCTATCTACTGGTTTGTCTACCTGTCTGTCTGTTTGTCTCTTATGTGTCTATAGTGTGTACTGAGTACACCATATGGAATTTCTACCAACGCCTACGTATTAAACAGTGCCATTTACCTGAAGGGATTAGCGTCCCTGCCTGTTTTCTCGTTAACCAGCACTTTGGTCTTTGTTCAGTTACATTTGAGGCCTTTTGATTCCAGATCTTGCTTCCATGCTTGGGATTTCATTTCTGTCACAACATTAGCTTTGGTCTGACTGGAATTCAGCACAAACCACTGATTTGGTCTGTAAGAATTCTCCTCTAAGAACATCTAATTATCCTCTATGTTATATGTCTCGTATCTCTTCCTCTTTTTTTGTGTGCACACACACACACACACACACACACACACACACACAACACACACACACACACATGTGCACATACACATACATGCACACACAAACACATACACATGCATACAAACACACACACACATGCGTACACGTGCACACACACACTCATTCTTATAATGCAGATCCTTTCTATTTTAGGTCATGCGGAATATAATTGGCCAGATCATTGCATTATGGGAGTTCAGCTCCCTCCCCGCGCCACACTTGTTTGCTGTCTCTGATCCCAACACACCCTTTATTAACTACACCCACAGCTGGAGACCCTGGGAACACCTGTATGCATTGTGCAAGTCAGGCAAAGGGCCACACATGCCCCTATACAATCCACATGGCAAATACATCGTCCGTTTATATTTCATGGTAAGTGTGTTTCTTTCACAATCACGGGTAACCTTTTTCTTACATGTCTTAGCAGATATTGTTCATCATAATTTAAATCACACTACAAAAGATAATGAGATATAGCCATCATATCACTGCTTTATTTAATCAAGATAATCCTCCTCCTCCTCCTCCTCATCATCACCACCACCACCACCACCACCAGAGTGCTGTGCTGGTGTCACGTAAAAAGTACTCGTGCTGGTTCCACCTAAATAGCTCTTGTACTGGTGTCACGCAAAAGTGTTTGTGCCAGTGGCACGTTAAAAGCACCCAGCACACACTGTAAAGTGGTTGGCATTAGGAAAGGTGTTGAGTTATAGAAACCAAGCCGAATCAGACTGGAACCTAGAGCAGCTCTTCAGCTTGCCAGCACTGGTCATACCGTCCAACCCATGCCAGCATGGAAAACAGACATTAAAGGATGCTGACAACGACGATAAAGGGCACATTTTATAAAGCATCACATATTTGGCTCCGTCAAATTAAGCTGGATCTATTCAGTCTTATTTCTTTATTGCCCACAAGGGGCTAAACATAGAGGGGACAAACAAGGACAGACAAAGAGACTAAGTCGATTACATCGACCCCAGTGCGTAACTGGTACTTAATTTATCGACCCTGAAAGGATGAAAGGCAAAGTCGACCTCGGCGGAATTTGAACTCAGAACGTAACAGCAGACGAAATACTGCTAAGCATTTCGCCCGGTAGGGTAACGTTTCTGCCAGTGCGCTGCCTTTGGATCTACTCAGTCTGCTGAATATATACTGAGGTTCACTTATTAATGGTGCACCCGTTTTAGATATTGGAAATGACCCTTTTTAGGAACATATTAAGCTGCACCAAGATTTGATGCTAAATTAGGAGCGTACTTATCCATGAGTAAGAGTAAATACAGTAATTATTATAATTATTTGTTTCAGGGCTGCTGGAGAAAGCTGGTCATTGATGACACTCTGCCGTTTAGCAAAGACAAGTTACTCCTACCTACAACAACACAACCACATGAATTATGGCCCATGTTACTCACAAAGGCACTACTCAAAGTTGCCAGCCTAAAGTAAGAAAGTATTTGTTTTTACTTTTCTTTTGCAGCTTTAAATGTTATTTATATATATATATATTTCTTTTTTAAAAAATTGGCTGTGTGGTTAAGAAGATTGCTCCCCAACTACATAGATTTGAGTTCAATCCCACTGCATGGCGGTTTGACTGGAACTAGTAAGCTAGAGAGCTGCACCAGGTTCCAGTCTGATTTTGGCTTGGTTTTTATGGCTGAATGCCATTCCTAACACCAACCACTCCGAGAGTGTGGTGGGTACCTTTTACAAGCCACTGGCACAGGTGCTTTGACGTGTCCCTAGCAGGGGTGCTTTTATGTGTCACTGTCATGGGTCCCTTTATGTGTCACTGACACAGGTGCCCTTACATCTCACTGGCACCTACTACAACTACAATTTTACTTGGCTCGAGGAATCTTCTCAAGTGCAGCAAACTGCCAAAGGTCTTGATCACTTGTCATTGCCTCTGTGACACCCAACTTACGAAGCTCATGCTTCATCACCTCATCCCATTGTCTTCGATTTTTAGCCGTGTTTAATCTCAACAATATGTCAGTCTTTTCCTTCTCTCTCTATTGAACAGCTACACTCTGAACTGTGGAAGCAATGAAATTGGGGAATTCAACGTCTTGCACACTTTAACCGGTTGGCTCCCTGAGGTAGTTCAAATCACGTGAGTTTGTCTTTGTGTTGCTTTGTAATTTTCAACATCCTTTCTGTGTCCAAAACTTGACAGTTTAACCCTTTGACTTTTAAACTGGGCCATACCCAGCCAAAATATTTCTACCTGTTTTTATGTTCAAACTGGCCAGATCTGGCCTCTCACACTTATCCTAAAAATAATCACATGTCGTTGTTGTTGCTGTTGCTTATCACAGCCACAAAAACACAGAGAAAACCTGGCAGTTGCTGACCAAAGTGCTGCCAGAATGGAAGCCAGAAGATGCAACTGCAAAGGAAGAACCGGTTGTTGAAACACTCCCTGTTGATGCTGTAGAATCAACCATTGTCCAGCCAAGCAAATCTGTGAGCTTCTTCTTCTTCTTCTTCTCCCCCCTCCTCCTCCTCCTCCTCCTTCTTCTTCTTCTTCTTCTTCTACATGCAGGACCCTGCTTCTCCATCCTTTCAGCCCAATCAAGCAGTACCACAGCACCCATCACCCCCACCCCCCTATCTATGGTACTCCTTGACTGACTGCAATCACTTGAAAGCAGCATCAGCACATATTATTTTCCCTGTTTCTTTGCATTTCCAGTCACCTCCCCCAACCCCTGGAACCACTCCCTCCCACCTCTCATCCTCATCATCATCCCTACCCACACTTCTTCTCTGTGCCTCCAGTTATCTCCTTCTCTCCTCTGCCTTACCCCATCTTAACGTGTCTCATATCTGCTATCATTCTCAACACTGAACAACCACCATGCCCCACGTTCTGTAGTCCCCCTTATTTACTTCTACATCTCCCTCCCTCCCTCCCACTCCTATGCTTTGATCATCAGCCCCTACTTCTTGATCTATCACGTCTGAGTCATTTTTTTCCTCTCTCCTAACCCTAACCTTTTCCCCCCGACACACTCATATTTCCCCAAATATTTGAGAAGCAAATTTCTTAACCACACAGCCAAGCCATATCTGTTCCTTGGATTAACTTTTGTGTCATGGATGTGTTTTGCCTTTCAGAAAGAAAGTACTCCTAAAACTGAAAAGGCCGAGAAGTCCGAGAGGTCAGAAAAGGATCACGGAGGAGATAAACACGAATCATTAAGAACCGGGACTTCCCGGAAAGGTGAAAGAAATTTATTTGAAAATTTTAGTCCTAAATTTGATTTACCCTTTCATTACAGTATTTATTTTGAGATGCTCTGTGTTTCTTTCAATCATTTTAAATATAACAAAGAATTTAGTAAAACAACTTCATTATCATTAAGCTAGTGCAAGGAACATAAATTGTGACTAAGGTTTGGTGGAAGATTTTAATTCAAAACTTATGAAAACAAGACATTTGTTCTACAGATCCAGAGGTGGTTTCAGCCAGGTTGGCATCAAAAGGGTTGAAAATATCATGGTGACATTAACCCTTTTGTTACCGTACTTCTGTTGAGATGCTCTGTGTTTCTTTCAATTAATTTTAAATATAACAAAGAATTTAGTAAAACAACTTCATTATCATTAAGCTAGTGCAAGGAACATAAATTGTGACTAAGGTTTGGTGGAAGATTTTAATTCAAAATTTATGAAAACAAGACATTTGTACTACAGAGCCAGATCCAGTTTCAGCCAGGTTGGTAACAAAAGGGTTAAAAAACAAAAATGTGTGCAGTGGTAGTGTTAGATCTTTATAATAATTTTTGATTTAGATACAAAGGGTAAAATTAGTGAAATTAATAGTCTTATAGTCTAATGGGGATTCGGAAGCCTGGGAAATTTTAATTGTATTTAGCAATTCATTTGAAACACTTTGACATAAATTGATACAAGTTTGTTGATACAGGTTTTCTCTTATGGAATATCGATTCTTTTTTTGAACAGGCAGAGACAAAGATAAAGACAAAGACAAGGAGAAAGGCAAAGATAAAAAGGATGCCATTGAGAGAGAACTTTCAAGTAGGGAACCGAAGCCATATTTATTTCTGTTTTTTGTTACTTTTTTTTTCACACCTTTACTCGTTTCAGTCATTGGACGGCAGTCATACTGGAACACCACCCTAAAGGGTTTGAGCAAACAAATTCACCCCAGTACATGTTTGGTATTCATTCCAATGGTCTCTTTTGCTGAAACAAAAAATTTAACTGTTGAATCAAATATTTAAATAAACTTAGAAAACATGTCGCCCCATATTCCCCCAATTGTCCCTTTTATGTGACACCAGCATCAGTGAGGTCTGTTCTGGTATGGTTTTTATGGCTGGATGCCCTTTCTAAGACAAATATATGTGTTTGAGTTATTGTCTCCTTCCCACGACATCACATGATAGCTGTGGGCAAGTGCCACCACCATGCAAATGGGGTCCTTCGCTTTCAGTCTTTTGCGTAAAGCATGTTCAGCCAAGGGAAAATACTACTTTACTTGGAAACAAGTGAGAGTGGGTGATAGGAAGAGCATCCAGCTGTAAAAGACGGAAAAAAGGTACCTCCAGAAATTTCATCCAATTTCATGCAAGCATGGAAAAATGGACATTAAATGATAACGACGACAATGTTGATGACAATGACGGTGACAATGATGACAAATCTACAAGGACGAAACTAACTACCACCAGGTATTTTAGTTTTGACGTTCTATAGCTTTTTTATATGAATAAACTGTAGAAAACGACCTGTTCTTGGGATTTCCCATCATTTTCCAGGAGAAAGGTTCAATCAGATTGATGTGAAAAATAATGAAAACAGTGGAATAATGGTATTTGCTACACATTGGACACCACCAGCACCTTTAAAAGCTTCTTCATTTGCAGAAATGGTAAGGTTACAAGCTTTTTTTCCCTTTATTGTTCTTTTTCTTTTTAAATATGACGGTTTTTGTATTGTTTATATATATATGTTTGAATACTTCCATATAAATAGGGTATCTATTTTTCTGTCTGTCTGTCTATCTGTCTATTTGTCTGTCTGTTCGTCCATCTAAAACTGTAAAAAAATGAAGCAAGCATCTCTTGCTAGCATACTCTTGCTAGCATACTCTTGCTAGCATACTTCTGAGTATACTTTCGAAATCTGTTTGTCTGTCTGTCCGGCCACAATAATATATTATCTGATTTTAAAATGTCCCCCTGCTAAGCACTTTACATTTCTCTCTTTCTCTCTACCCCTTCAACAAACTTCTTAACCATGTAATTCCCCTTTTCATGTCTTTAACATTTCCCTCTTTCTCTTCACCGTTCTCTCCCTACCCTACAGCACAGCATTAACACTTCTCTCTCCCTCTTTTCTCTCACCATCTTTTTCTGTCACTCTTCGCCCCTCTCTTAACTAACCACGTGATGCATTTCGCCTTAGTGTATTATTATACTTTTCTCTTCTTTCTTCTCTACTCACATTTCTCCCCCAGCCCCTCTCTCTCTCTCTCTCTCATTTCTACTCCACCTCTCACTCACTCACTCACTCATGAACTAGCAGATTATTATATAGATTCATCCTTTGTAGGCTACAGCAAGTGAAAAACTTCGCCAGATAGGATTGTCATATTTCCATCCACATCCTGTCTGGATCTCACAGAGTCGTACGCAATCTCTGGAGCCGCAGAGTCCACCACATGTAATTCCAAACTGGCAATTGATTCGTCCGAGAAAAAAGAAGAATATTCCCTTTGATGAGCCACAAAGTAAGAAATCAGAAATGTTATTTTTTTATAATATATTTTTGTTTTCTATTATTACCATTATCTTTATTTTTACTTTTTTTGAACTCAGGTTTTGTTGGAACTCCTGGAGTTTTGCATGCATAGCAGGCTTGCTGTCTGCAGCTTATGGTACCATTGCTATCTGTTCTTTTCAACCGAGGAGGCAAACCTTTTGTAACAGTTTCCCTGGGCACTCTATTCCAATCTCCTTTATATTCCCCTTGATGCCTTCTGATACTGTCCCCAAGGGCACAACGATAATTGGTACTGGAGGACCCAACAATAATTGGCACACACACACACACACACACAACTGTTACTTAAACATTTTCTCACACCGTCTCTAATGAAGGGATATATAAAATATCCTGGAAACAGCTGTAAGACCTTCTCTTTATAAATGTTCTGACTGAAAACTTTTACAGCCTCAGATTTTTCATCTCAATCTGTTAATATATATATATATATATATATATATATATATATATATATATATATATATATACATATATATATAAACAATGGGCTTCTTACAGTTTCCATCTACCAAATCCACTCACAAGGCTTTGGTCGGCCTGAGGCTATAGTAGAGGACACTTGCCCAAGGTGCCACGCAGTGGGACTGAACCCAGAACCATGTGGTTGGTAAGCAAGCTACTTACCACATGGGGTGATTTCATTTAACCCAACTTTGAAATATATTGGGCTTTTTTTAACACACTATGTCTATGAAAGGGGTTTTTTTCCTGGATGAAAATCGCAGCTTTTGGTGTTTCAACTACTCACATACATCAAGCATGTTATATTGACAGAGTTTTTTAAAATAATTAATTAATTAACTATTCTCTTGAATTGTTTCTTTGTTTCTTTTTTCTGTTTATTTTTTTTGCATAAAATTATCCAGTCACTGAAGAATCAACCAAAATTCGGTGTTTGGAATTAGCCACAGCATTTTTGAATTACAAAATCAACCCAGTCTCAATTCCGACTTCAATGTAAGTTTTGACAGAAGAATTATTAAATTATTTATCAAAGACCAATGTACATGAATACACACACACACACACACACACACACACACATATATATATATATATATATATATATATATATATAATAAAAAATAAATGCACCCTTTTAAAGCCTAGCCAGGCTCATGGGCCCGGTTTCCCGGTTCCTGTGGCGTATGTGTTCCCCAGCTGGACGGGATGCTAGTCCATCGCAGCGTTACTCATTTTTGCCAGCTGAGTGGACTGGAGCAACGTGAAATGAAGTGTTTTGCTCAAGAACACAACACGTCGCCCGGTCCAGGAATCGAAACCACAATCTTACGATCATGATGCTGACACCCTAACCACTAGGCCACGCGCCTCCTCTATATATATATGTATATATATATGTATATATATATATATATATATATATATATATATATATATATATATATATATATATATATATATATATATATATATATATATATATATATATATATATATCATCATCATCATCGTTTAACGTCTGCTTTCCATGCTAGCATGGGTTGGACGATTTGACTGAGGACTGGTGAAACCGGATGGCAACACCAGGCTCCAATCTAATTTGGCAGAGTTTCTACAGCTGGATGCCCTTCCTAACGCCAACCACTCAGAGAGTGTAGTGGGTGCTTTTACGTGTCACCCGCACGAAAATGGCCACGCTCGAAATGGTATCTTTTATGTGCCACCCGCACAAGCCAGTCCAGGGGCACTGGCAACGATCTCGCTCGAAAATCCTACGGGAGCCAGTCAGGCGGTACTGGCAACGGCCACGCTCAAAATGGTATATATATATAATAATAATAATAATAGTAGGGGATATAAATCCAAAACTTACAGGGACAATGATGGTAGTAGTGGTGGTGGTGTAGTGATGATGATGATGATGGTGATATGTTTTAATCTATCCACTGGTCTCTGCTGCGTGGAACACAGAGTATCACCACAAACATTTTGCTGTGGATTTCATTCATATTCCTCGTATTTATTCTGCTTCTCCTGAGCCTTTTCCTCTTCTTCTTCTTCTTCTTCTTCTTCTTCTTCTTCTTCTTCTTCTTCCTGCTTTCGACCATGTCCAGTACCAAACCCAGGCAGTGTCACATTTTGGAACCAGAGAAAAAACAGAGAACTATGAACAATCTCACCATAAAAGAAATCGAGGAGGAGAATGAAGATAGTTTACCCTTGGAGGAGAGTACAGAGACTGAAATGAACATTAGTGGCACGTGTTCACTGCTGGATGCCAATGAAACTGAGGTAAGCAAAGTGCCATACTTTACACACACACACACACACACACACACACACGAGGTGTAGTTAAAAAGTATCTGACCTTTGGCCAAAAAACGAGTAATATTACAAAGGTCACTATTTTGATTTAGTCTCATTCAAAGTATTCGCCTTGGGAGTCTACACACTTCTGCCAGCGTTCCTGCCGCTGCTGGAAACATTTCTGGAAATCACTTTTTGGGATGCTGTAGAGCTGTGCCGTCGAATTTTGTTTAATGTCCCCTGTAGACTCAAATCTTCTCCCTTTGGGTGTGTTTTTTTGAGCTTTGAGAATAGCCAAAAGTCACACGGAATCAAGTCTGGGAAGTAGGAAGCCTGACAAACAATTGGTGTGTTTTGCTTCACAACAAATGCTTGGACGACATGGGTGGCATGAGCAGGTGCATTGTAATGGTGGAGTCGGCAGTTCTTTACTGCCCACAGGTAATATTCTTTGTTAATTGTCTGATGCCTGTGGGCGTAGTGGTTAAGAGCGTGGGTTACTAACCCCAAGATTCCAAGTTCGATTCCAGGCAGTGACCTGAATAATAATAATAATAATAACATCGAAAAATACCTTAGGAATGAGAACCCAGGTTCAAAATTTCCCCCAAAACACCTGATGAAGGCTGGAGGGTATATCAGCCGAAACATTGTGTTAACAACAAACAAGATGAGGATAAATGTAAATAATGTACATAATTCCGCATCTCTTAAATATAGAACTGTAGTAAATATATATATATATATATATATGTGTGTGCATGTGTGTGCACTGCTAAGACAACAACAACAAAAACAGCTTCCCCCGTCTAACATTGATATAAATTATGATCCACTGATGTTCATTTTTGACCTTCTGCTCTAATGACAGGTCAAATTAAAACTGCTAGGGACAAACAACTCCGATAAACCAAGGCAGACCAGACCCAGCGGTAGTGAGAAATTTAACCATTCCATCAATTCCGATAAGAAGAAGAAAGGAAGTAAGAAAGACTCTTTGGATGCAAACGTCCATACACTCATGGGTGAGGGCCATATGTTTTCTTTCTTTTTTTTTTTTTTTTTGTTATTTTTGTTTCTTTTTCACACCTTTTGTCTTTTACTTGTTTTGGTCATTTGACTGTAGCCATGCTGGAGCATCACCCTGAAAGGCACACTAGTTAAACACCCCCCCTCACCTTCAAGGCAGTGTAAGCATCCTGAGAGAAAAGTTGGGCATAAGAGGCATCAGATGTGGTGTACAAGGGAGACAACTGCGCTGGTATGGTCACGTGATGCGTATGGACGAGGACAGCTGTGTGAAGAAGTGTCAC
Organism: Octopus bimaculoides; assembly: GCF_046866305.1. NCBI lineage: Eukaryota > Metazoa > Mollusca > Cephalopoda > Octopoda > Octopodidae > Octopus > Octopus bimaculoides. Next base: position 30,799,908 of record NC_142951.1, on the reverse strand, counting down.
ACTCAAACGGTGGAGTAGACCCAGGAAGACGTAGTATGAGGTGGTGAAGCATGGTTTTTGAATGCCTCATGGAGGCAATGACAAGCAACTGAGACCTTTGGTGAGCAAGAGGAGAGAGTGAGGAGGGAAAGAGGAGAGAGAGTGAGAGGCAGAAAAGAGAGAGAGAAACTTCCTGCAACATTTTTTTCCTTTATTTTGTTTTGGTTTCATTTTCTAGACAACAGCATAGACAGTAATCTTACTAAAGAAGGCATTGACAGGAATGGACATCCATTAAGTGAATTCGACCTAGTTGCAACTCTCCCTAACCTAGAACATACTGGATTTAAGAAAACCTGGGTCGACTTTGAGCTCTTCTGCAAATCCTTCAAGTAAGTCCATGAGATTCTTTTTAAATCTATTTTTAATCTGTTAAGCACAAGCATGGCTGTGTGGTAAGAAGTTTGCTTCCCAACCACATGGAATCTGATAATTTGGTTGGTGGAAAGTAATATACATCGAATATATAGAAAATTCAAAAAAATATAACAGGATTTAATATCATATTCCAACACATGGCTGTTGCTGGAAAACATTCAATTATATAGTAATTATAAAGAATGATCTTTTATAATGGTAAAAAAGAATGGGTAAAGACCCTCTTTGCTCATGAATGACCACAGGATTGCACCGAGAAAGTTCCCCTCCGAGGCAAAAGTCCAAGCAGGACTGTTTATGGAAGACTGGCAGTAACTCATGCATATTTGCCTCTCAGGTCATTTTGACACACCCTGTATATATACATACATACATATATATATATATGCACACACACACACACATACATACGTGCACACACTATACACATACACGCACACACACTTACGCATAGACCAAAGATATGTCATTCATATGTACCACCACTTCATCGTCTCCATAATCTCTCTGATATCTATTTTCAGTAATCTCTGCTATTACCATAAACCGATGCTGTATCAGAACAATATAAAAGTGTCTGACATTAGGGTAAGTACCACTACTACCACTACCATCATCATCATCATCATCATCATCATCATCATCATCATCATCATCATCATCATCATCATCATCATCATCATCATCATCATCATCATCATCATCATCATCATCATCACCACCATCACCATCATCATCACCATCACCATCACCATCACCATCACCATCACCATCATCATCATCATCATCATCATCATCATCATCATCATCATCATCATTATTATTATTATTATTATCAAGGTGGCGAACTGGCAGAATTGTTAGCACGCTGAACGAAATGCTTAGCGGTATTTCGTCTGCCGCTACATTCCGGGTTCAAATTCCACCAAGGTCAACTTTGCCTTTCATCCTTTTGGGATCGATAAATTAAGTACCGGTAGAATATTGGGGTTAATGTGATCGACTATCCTCCTCCCCCCAATTTTAGACCTCATTATTATTATTATTATTATTATTATTATTATTATTGAGTAAGAGAGCAGTGCATGCCATCAAAGTGACACTGGGGTAAAATATACGAAGCCCAGTATACCCATCATGACTACCCGTCTGATAAGGGTACACCAGGTACATGCATCACAACCATATGTGCACACCATAGTGGTCTCATATCAAGATAAACAGCGCATGACCTTGCAAGTGGGGCCCAGTTAGAATTTTCTTCAGGTCGAGTAGCCCATCCTACTCAAATGGTCCTTGAATAAAGGTTGTTTGAGGATGTTGAATGAAATACCCATATTTCCAAAGGTGAATTATCCAAATCCCAAAGAGTTCCTCTCAACACATGACTATGATGCTCCCCCACTACTTCTGCTCGTGATCATCATCATCATCATCATCATCATCATCATCATCATCATCATCATCATCATCATCATTATTATCATTATCATTATTATTATTATTATTATTATTATTATTATTATTATTATTATCTATTGAGTGAGAGAGCAATGCTTGCCATCAAAGTGACACTGGGGTTAAAATATACAAATCCCAGTATACCCATCATGACTACTCGTCTGATAAGGGTACACCAGGCACATGCATCACGACCATATGTGCATGACATGGTGAACTCATATCAGGACAAACAGCACATGACCTTGCAGGTGGGGGCCCAGTTAGAATTTTCTTCAGGTTGAGTAGCCCGTCGCGCTCAAAAGGTTCTTGAATAAGGGTTATCATGCAACACTTTTGAAATGCCAGCGAAATTTTGGTACCAGTTAATCACTAAATTTTACTTTGGTTGCTAAAACTATGTGTGGAAGTTTGACTTTCCTTGCTATTCTTAGCTATGGCATTTGCAATTTCTTTTGATTGTGATTCACTGTTACCGCATTTGACATAATGGTATCATGCTCCATCAACTAGATTGATCTTGGGAGCTTTCTTTCATGGGATGAGTCCTTATCCTCTCCCCTGAAATTGCTGGCCTTGTGCTAGAATGAGAAATCATTCTTCTTCTTACTATTATTATATGAAAACTCACAGCTTATTTTGCTGGGTATGTTGGAAAGTGTCAGCTGTCCACAGCCATCAGACTAAGGTTACACTTGTTTACTGGTCACGCTTCAAGAGACCTGCGAAGAATTCTTGCAGTTGCTCCAAGAATCCTGAGAAGAATTCTTGCAGTAATTATTATTGTTATAAAACATTTTCTCATTGCAACTTCACTTCTCCATACCATGTTTTTTTCCAGATGAATTCCGCTCTTTTAGATGAGAAATCAACACAATATTTATGTATCCTTTTGAGTCAAACAATTGGAAAAAAAAAAAGAGACAAATTGATGTGTATGTATGTATGTATGTACGTATGTATGTACGTATGTATGTATTTGTGTGTCTGTGTTTATCCCCCCCACCATCGCTAGACAGCCGATACTGGTGTGTTTGCATCCCCTGTAACTTGACCGTTCAGTAAAAAAGACCGATAGAATAAATACTAGGCTTACAAAGAATAAGTCCTGGGGTCGATTTCTTCAACTGAAGGTGGTGCTCCAGCATAGTCGCAGTCACATGGCTGAAACAAGTAAAAAGAATAAAAGAATATCTGTGGAGTGCTCAGCCACTTGCACATTAATTTCGCAAGCAGGCTGTTCCATTGGTTGGATCAACTGGAACCCTCATTGTCGTAACTGACAGAGTGCCATATATATTATAGACACCAGAATATTGCCTTCACCCACTGGTTAAGACATGTGTCCCATTTTGAAAAACATCATCCAAGATGGAAAATGAAAAAATATTTGTTACAATATTAATGCTTATGTAAGGAGGCGAGCTGGCAGAATCGTTAGCACGCCGGGCGAAATGCTTATTGGTATTTCGTCTATCTTTATGTTCTAAGTTCAAATTCCACCGAGGTCGACTTTACCTTTCATCCTTTTGGACTTTACCTTTCATCCTTTTGGACTTTACCTTTCATCCCTTTGCATACTGGGGATGATCTAATCAACTGGTCCCTTCGCCAAAAATTTCGGACCTTGTGCCTAGAGTAGAAAAAAAAAAAAATTAACGCTAATGTGAGATTCAAGTGGAATTTTCTTTAAGCTTCTTTTCAGTTTTAGATGGTTTGGTGAACTCACAGCTGGTAGTGTGCTATTCATCATTATCCCGTTGGAACGATGTTTTAAATCCCAAAGACAATGTCGTTAAATTAAAAGAAGAAGCCCGTCTCAGTCCAAACTCATACGAAAGTGAGTATCAACCGATAAAGAAATAGCATCTTTTATTTTTACCTCTTCAGTTTCATGTTGCGTCTGTGTAGGGGCTGTTTTAGATTATGAAGAGAGTATGTGTGAGAACTGCATTGTAGTTAATGTAAAGAGTATATAATGACTGTAAGGGCACCTTTGTGGACTATATAGTGACTATAGTGGAGGCGCAATGGCCCAGTGGTTAGGGTAGCGGACTCGCGGTCATAGGATCGTGGTTTTGATTCCCAGACCAGGCGTTGTGAGTGTTTATTGAGCAAAAACACCTAAAGCTCCACGAGGCTCCAGCAGGGGATGGTGGTGAACCCTGCTGTACTCTTTCACCACAACTTTCTCTCACTCTTACTTCCTGTTTCTGTTGTGCCTGTAATTCAAAGGGTCAGCCTTGTCACACTGTGTCACGCTGAATATCCCCGAGAACTACGTTAAGGGTACACGTGTCTGTGGAGTGCTCAGCCACTTGCACGTTAATTTCACGAGCAGGCTGTTCCGTTGATTGGATCAACTGGAACCCTCGACGTTGTAAGCGACGGAGTGCCAACAACAACAACAACATAGTGACTATGTGGGGACTATATAGATCTGTATAAGATCTGTGTGGGGTCTGAACAGAGATTATTTAGTGACTGTAAGAATGTATTTGATGGCAATACAGTGGACTATATTGGTGTGTATAAGGGCTGTGCACAGCGCTGTTTTAAAGCATGGACCCACTGGGCAGTTGCCTGTATCATTCTCTGCCTTTCCCTTGGACAATGTTTGTGGTTTGAAGTAGGGAGACTGCTGGTCTTTCACAAAATGAATTTCTCTAATCTTTTGCCAATCTCTTAGATTCCAGTCACCCAGAAAGTGGTTCAATTCCAAGTCTTCAGCCTGGTCAACTCATTGTCGAACCATATTCTTGGAAGAGTCTGGTCATTGGTCAGCCGATACTAATGCTACGAACCACTGCTACCCGTTCTGTGACACTAACACTACCACCCGGGTAGGTCAATTTTCTCTGTCCATTTTTTTCTGTTTTTTTTTCTTACTTGTTTCAGTCATTTGACTGTGGCCATGCTGGTGCACCATCTTGAGGAATTTGTCATCAAATAAATTAACTCCAGTACATTTTTTTTTTTTAAGCCTGTTATTCATGCTATCGGTTTCTCTTGCAGAACCGTTAAGTTATAGGGATGTAAACACACAAACATCGGTTTGTCAAGCAGTGGTTGGGGACAGAAACAGACACAAAGACATGCACGCACACACACACACACACACAGTATATCCATAATGACTACCCATCTGATAAGAGTACACCAGGCACATGCATCACAACCATATGTGCACGACAGGGTGATCTCATATCAAGATAAACAGTGCATGACCTTGCAGGTGGGTCTGAGTTAGGATTTTTCTTCAGGTCGAGTAGCCCATCCCACTCAAAATGTCCCTGAATAAGGGTTGTTTAAGGATGTTGAACGAAAGACCCATGTTTCCAGAGGTGTATTATCCAAACCCCAAAGAATTCTTCTCAACACATGGCTATGATGCTCCCCCTCTACTTCTGCTCGTGTTCAAAGATGCACATATCATCAGCCACTAAGGGACATGCTCAACTGGTTAAGCTCAAACAACTGACAAGCAAATCTGTGGTATTGAGCAGAATATTTGCTGTAGCCCATCTTTTATACCAAGACAAAACAACGTACATGATAACACTTCCAATCAGTTAAGATCAGAAGCCATGAGAGCTACTGCCTGGTACTGTATCAGGGCATTTATTATTATTATTATTATTATTATTATTATTTCAGACGCCATGTATTAAAGTTCATGATGACCAGCCCTTTAGGCCACAGCATCCACCTGTCTTCCGATAGCCCTTTCATATTTGGAGATGAAGAGACCATTATGAGTCAATGCAGCAAAGTAAGTCCCCTCTGGAAAATATTGCCACCATTTCATTCCATTCCATTCCAGCTTAATGGTTTCCCTTCATGGCAGAATTAATAGTCAAGACTATTTAAGCATTTTATTAGGTCAAATTCATCCTATGGTTGCGGAACTGTTTCTGGAGGGAAATGCAATCTTTCAGGATGATAATGCACCAATTCACACAGCTAAAGTTGTTACTGAATGGCATGAGGAACATTCCAGTGAAGTTGAACATTTTATCTGGCCCTCACAGTTCCCAGATCTCAATATTATTAAACATTTATGGTGCATTTCAGAAAAACAAATAAGGAGTCAATATCCTCCACCATCATCACTACAAGAACTGGAGACTGTTTTAGCTGAAGAACGGACAAAAATTCCTTTGGAAACAATTCAAACTTTGTACAAGTCCATACCTTGTAGAATTCAAGCTGTAATTACTGCCAAAGGCAATCCTACCCCATATTAAAATAAATTTGTTTGAAATTTTAAGGTATTTCCATTATTTTGTCCAACCCTTGTGTATGTATATATATATATATATATATATATATATATATATATATATATATGTGTGTGTGTGTGTGTGTGTATATATATATATATATATATATATATATATATATATATATATATATATATATATATATATATATATATCAGTTTGGCAAAAGAGAATAAGTACTAGGCTTAAGAAATAAGTCCTAGGATCAATCTGTTCAACTTGAGCCCTTCAAAGTAGTGCTCCAGCATGGCTGCAGTCAAGGTAGGTGAAAGAATAAAAGAATGTATGTATGTATATGTGTGTGTGTGTGTGCATGTGTACATACATGTGCATATGCCTCTTAACGTATTTTGTTCTATAATGCTTTGCATCATTTTTTAATGCTGTAAGATCAATGGATAGTGATACAGATCTTCAATTGAATATCTTTCCTATGCAACCCGACCCTCAATTACAGAATTATACCCATACTTCTCCTAAGTTTTCACCTAACAGCCAATCTGTAAGCAATTCCAATTTTTGTTTAATTTTGTTTAATTTTTTTTTAAAATTTTTATTTCAGGAAAGCAGTCATTTCATAGAATCTGCTTCACAAATGATGCTCTGCTTTGAAAATTGTGTCGCGAATTTCCATTCCAAGGAAAAATATAGACAAGCAAAGGAGAACCTGAAAGTTTACCTATATCCCACAGCACCAGCAACAGCTTATTCAAAGGGACAGCAGTATGAGGTAAAGGAAAACCCGTCTTATTCACACTGAGCATTTTGACCTTACACTAGGGAGCACAGAAACCACTTAGGGAGTCGATATTTAGTTACGTGGCTAGCTGGAAATAATAGCCAAATCTCCCTTTTAAGTATCTGAATTTGGTGGACCATGCCGAGTTGTTACCATTCTACAGAGAAAGTGGGATGAGGGAGAGAGATATAAGGGAGGCCCTTCATTAACAATATCAGATTTTGGGGACATAAACTGGACATATTGTTTTTATTCTATCACTAAAGGTGTTTTTTCTAGGAACATAATATACAAAAATACCAAGTCACGTGTTTTTTTTGTTTGTTTGTTGCATTATATGCAGGGTGCATAAGGCATTTGAAGACATACCTTTTTTGGGGCCACTGCTACATTTTTTGCTAACTGTATAATCATTGTTTCAGAAAATAATAACAGCAGACCCTCAGCTTACTCAAGAAATGAAGAGGCATGCTGTTGTTGTGGTTATATAATTGCTGAGCATAGCGATTTAGAAATATCTCAATTTTTAAAAGTTGCCAGATCTTTCATCTACAAAGTTTGTAAGGAGCTAGAGACTGAAGATGGAAACGTATCACCGGTATCAAAGCAGAAAAAGCATTCTAAACACTCTGAAATCACCAGAACACCTGGATTTATCTAACAAGTTCAACAGACCTTTGATTACAATCCCAGAAAGTCCATGAGGTCAATTGCAAAAGATCTCCATGTGTCATGCACATAAATGCTACAATAGGACACTTATGCAGCAGATTGGAATCTAATGTGAATTTAATGAGAATAATACTGTAATAAACAAGTTTTAAAGATGCGTTTAATTCTCCATTCCCTTTTATGATGCCTTGATTATATATATGTATGTATGCATGTCTGTGCTTGTGTGTGTGTGTGTGTGTATACACACACATGCGCACACATTTATTCTGAGGTTTTGTTTTGTCTCATTGTAGAATTTTAAAGAGTCTTTACTCCGGCTCCTTTCTAAATCAGTCCCCTTCAACACCGAAACTCTGTTTGCATGGAGGGCATTCTTCTTTGAACTGAACTGGAAATACACTCCAGCTCCGCTTCAACAAGCAAACAAATTAAGTAAGTATCATCTATCTATCTGATTATCTGTCATTATAGTTATGTGAAGGTGCATAGCTATGTGAAGGCACATAAATATGTGAAGGCATATAGCTATGTGAAGGTGCATAGCTATGTGAAGGTGCATAGCTATGTGAAGGTGCATAGTTCAGCGGTTAGGGTGTTGGGCTTGCAATCATGAAGTTGTGAATTCGATTCCAGGACCAGGCTGTGTGTTGTGTTCTTGAGCACATTGCTCCAGTTCACTCATCTATAGAAATGAGTTGCAATGTCACTGGTGCCAAGCTGTATCAGCCCCTTTGCCTTTCCTTTGAATAACATCGGTGGAATAGAAAAGGGAGGCTGGTATGCATGGACGACTGCTGGTCTTCCATAAATAACATTGCTCAGACCTGTGCCTCGGAGGGGAACTTTCTAGGTGCAATCCCATGGTCATTCGTGACTGAAACAAGTCTTTACCCCCCCCCCCCTTTTTTTATCCCTAAATTTATGGACCTTTTCTTTGTACTTTTACTGCAGAAACAGAGAAGCATGACCCTTTCCCGCAGATGTGAGTTTCTCTTTTGATTCTTTTAGATTATGTCTAATTGGTACCTCGTTAACTCTATATTGAAATAAACTGAATAATGACACACACACGCATGCACGCATACACATACAGACACACACACACAAAAGGTGTGCAGAAAAGTTCCTGGCTTTAGATAAAAGAAAATACAGGAGGATCAGTTAATTAGGATTTTATTGAGGTTCACATGCTTCTTGCAGTAGGTTGTCAATTTTTCTAAACCCTGTAAAAGGACCTGGAAGGTTGGGCCTCCAACCAGGCCTTTCACAATACCTTTAAAGACCCTTGCACAAGGAGCCATGTTGTGGGACTGAACCTGGAACTATGTGGTTGGGAAGCAAAATTCTTAACCACACAGCTTTACATACATACATACATACATGCATACATACATACATACATACATACATACATACACACACACATACACACAAACATACATATATGTGTGTACATGCACATGCACACACACACACACAAACACATATACATATGTATGAGGTTATAATAGAAGACACTTGCCCAAGGTGCTGCAAAGTGGGACTGAACCCAGAATTGTGTGGAGGCAAAGTGAGCTTCTTAACCACACAACCATTTATTTGTTTGTTTGTTTGTTTGTTTGTTTGTTTGTTCATCAATTTATTTGTGATATCCTTTTTAAACAATTCACAGGGAAAACAACATTGACTTTCAAATCGCTGCAGTAAAGATACAGAGTTTTTGGCGCGGGGCGTATGTTCGGAAAATAAAAAGATCCCAGATACACGGTAAGAAAGAGCTGTGCTGCATGATTGTTAATTCCTTCAGTTGCATTGCGTATTTGCCAAATTAAACCAGTTTTGCATAACCAGCTCCAGCCCATTCAAAAGTACCTTGGATCGTAGGACGACCTGCTGTGCTTGAGAAGACGGTGGTACGTAAAAAGCACCATCCGAATGTGGCTGATGCCAGCACTGCCTTGACTTGTCTGTCCTTGTTTGTCCCCTCTGTGTGTAGCCCCTTGTGGGCAGTAAAGAAATAAGAAATGTTAGCATGCTGGGCGAAATGCTTAGCAGTATTTCGTCTTTCTTTACCTCCTGAGTTCGAATTCTGCTGAAGTCGACCTTGCTTTTCATCCTTTTGAGGTCGATAAATTAAGTACCAGTTGTGTACTGAGGTCGATCTAATTGACTGCCCCCTCCACTCCCCCAAAAAATTTCGGGCCTTATGCCTAGAGTAGAAAAGGGTGTTTATAATTTATACCAATATAAAAGAGATGAGCTGGCAGAATCATCTGCATAACGGGTGCTTAGTGGCATTTCGTCCGGTTTTACATTCTGAGTTCATATTCCTCCAAGACCAACTTTGCCTTTCATAATGCTTTCAGGCTTGATAAAATAAATACCAGTTGAGCATTGGGGTTGCTGTAATCAGCTTACCCCAACCCCCAATATTGGTGGCCTTGTGTCAAAATTTGAGATCAATATTTTTTTAATCTAAGACGGTAAGCTGGTGTAATCATTAACATGCTGGGCAAAATGCTTAGTGGCATTTTGTCTGTCTGGCCTTACATTCTGAGTTCAAATTCCACTGAGCTTGAATTTGCCTTTCATCCTTTTGGGATTGATAAAAGAAGTACCAGTTGAGCGCTGGGGTTGATGTAATCGGCTTACCCCTCTCCCGAAATTGCTGGCCTTGTGCCAAAATTTGAAGACAATATTTCTTTAGTTTAGAGTATGTTGAAGAAGATAGCCACACCTAGTTTGGGAAAATTAGGTTCTGGAACAGTGTTGTACCTGTATATATGATGTTGTTTTGCAATCAGTTATTGAAATGAGATTAAAGTGGAGTTAAAATATCTTCTTAAAGGTTCATCTGATAACATCTTTATATGGGATGTTTTGAAAAGGTTTTGGCTTCAAATTAAACCACATATCGATGAGATTGGTCTTAATGTGTTCAGGTAATTATTTTAATTACATCAGTTATATTTCAGACTAACTACAGATATAATGGTTTTTCTGTAATTACGTAGCCACAAAATGGAGACATTTCTACTCTCGTTTGCTAAGGTTCCATTTGAAATAAATAAATATATAAAGTTCCTTGATATATATATATATATATATATATATATATATATATATATATATACACACACACACATACATACATATATATATATATTGATATAAAGTCTCTTATACCATTTTGACATGACAATCTCCATAGATGTACATACATATGTGTGTGTGTGAATGCGAGTGAGTGTGTGTGTGTGTGTGCATATGTGTGTGTGTGCTTATTCATAATGTTATGTTATAATATAATTATAAGGAATCAGAGACAATCGTAATTATGCATTATTATATCATCTCCATTTATCCAGGAATCTGATAAGTAAAAACCCACAAACCATCCCATACTACAGCTTCTACAAAGATGATTGGCACAAAATATCTTACACCGATTACCAAGGAGTATACGGGGAACAGCCCCCTGACACATGGTTTGTGGTTTTCAGGTAAGTAAGATATTCATTTTGTTAATATTTCTTCAAAACAGGCAATTACCTGGCAGAATTGTCAGCATGCTGGACAAAATGCTTAGCAGTATTTTGTCTGTCTTTAGACATCCTGAGTTCAAATTCTGTCAAGGTTGACTTTGACTTCCATTGTCTCGGTGTTGATAAAATAAGTATCAGTTTATCACTGGTGTTGATGTAATCGACTTACGCCCTCCTCTGAAATTGCTGGCCTTGTGCCAAAATTTGAAACCAATATTTCTTCAAACATTGAAGATGGTTTACCAAATGTAGACGGAGTGGAAGTCAAAATGGCTTGCAGTCATCATCATCCTCTTCATGGCCCCTTTTCCATGCTTGCATGCATTCAACAGGGTTTGTTGAAGCAAATTTTCTACAGTTGGATGCTCTTCCTCTCACCAACCCTCACCTCTTTCTATATTAGATAGTATTTACCCCCATGGCTGGACATGTTTTAGCCATGGGGTTCTGTCAGAAGGGCAAAAGTCACCATAAACTGGCAGAATCGTTAGCACGCTGGGTGAAATGCTAAGCGGTAATGATGATGATGAATAATTTGTTAATGTTTTTCTTTTCTCCTTTTTTATCCAGGGAGGTATTTTTGGTGTCGGAGGAAATCATGGTCATTCCCAAACTTTATGTAAGCCTAAAAACCTGCTTTTTGCGTGTCATCAACAATGACAATGGAGCTGAAATAAACAGAGTATTCAAGCAGGTGTCCCCTTTTGTGTATAGGAAAAATAAGGTCAGTGCTTCCCATATCTTTTTTTTTTTTTTTTTGCAAGATGTTTACTCACATCCCCAGAGTTCCACTGTAGGGGCTTCGAGGAAATGTTGAATACTGGGAAACCAATAATGAAGTTAGAGAGAGTTCAAGCCCTGTTACCACCACAGCAGAATTTATGTCCATAGTTGGTGTCATTTAAAAGGCATCCAGTCCACTCTGTAAAGTGGTTGGCATTTGGAAGGGCATCTGGCCATAAAAACCTTGCCAGAACAGACTGTGGAGCTTGGTGCAGTCCTCTAGCTTGCCAGCTCCTGTCCAACCATGCCAGCATCGAAGACAGACATCAAGTGGTAATGGTGGTAGTGGCAGTGACAGTGGCGGCAGTGGAGGAGGGGGAGGGGGAGGGGGAACCCTTTGATCACTAAATTAAACTTCATGGTAATGATGTTAAATATCCACCAGAAAATGGAATTGGTATTTTCTCCTCGTCACCTTGCTTCAATAAACTTGATATAGGTGCTGCAGGCATGGCTGCGTGGTAAGAAATTTGCTTCCCAACATGGTCCTGGGTTCAATCCCGCCATGTAACACCTTGATCAAGTGTCTTCTACTGTAGCCCTGATTTGTTGAAAGCCCCTTGTAATTGGATATGGTAGATGGAAACCGAAAACGTTATGTGTGTGTGTGAGTGGGTGTATTTGTGTCAGTGTTTGTCCCCCGCTACGACATCACAACCAGTGTCGGTGTGTTTATGTCCCTGTAACTTTGCAGTTCAGCAAATGGGAACCGATAGAATAAGTAACAAGCTTTAAAAAAATAAGTATTGAGATTAATTCGTTTAACTAGAATTCTTCAAGGTGGTGCCCCAGCATGGTTGTAGTCTAATGAGTGAAACAAATAGAAAATAAAGGACATCCCAACCAAAAATGGTTCCAAACATGACATTCCTCAGCAAAAGATTAGCCTGAAATTACTTTTATTCAAAGACGATCGTCAAGAACTAATCTCTTTTTTTTTTTTGCTATGGTTTAATTTATTTTTTCTCCTTGAACAGCGTGGGTACACCTTCATCGCAGAGGCTCGGAGTCTGGAACAAGCCATACCTAGTGGAAGATGGCGGCTGCGTCTTATTGGCTCCTCAAGCTCTCTTTTGCATCTGCAAAAATCTGAACTCAACACTCACCTCTATATTCAAGACATAAAACACTACTATATTCCTTCTGATACTTATCCATACTTCATGTGGTGAGTACATTGAATGGCGTTTCAAACCTTTTGCTTTGCTGTCAAGTATATTTGGCTTCTTGGTCACCCAGTCATTGCTGTGCCAAATTTAACCTGTTAGCATTTTAAACCAGCCATGTCTGGACGAAATATCCTCCCTGTTTTATGTTCAAACTGGCCATATCCAACATCTCACACCTACCCTACAATGTCATTCTATTAATAAACAATCACATCATCAAAATCTCAAAGCTATAAAACTGTGGTTCCCAACAGCGGTTCCCAACAGTGGTTTCCAACCCTTTTATTTTAATGAATTTTTCCACAGACCCCTTTTAATATGCTTATCCTCATGTTCTGGGTTCCGGGTTCAGTCCCACTGCGTGGTACCTTGGGCGAGTGTCTTCTACTGTAGCCTCGGGCCAACCAAAGCCTTATGAGTGGATTTGGTAGACGAAAACTGAATCCATACACCAACTTTCTGCAATCTACATCCTTACATCTACATTATCTCATCTTAATCCTTACATCTACTTCACATCCTGTTAATCCTTACATCTACTTCACATCCTGTTAATCCTTACATCTACATTATGTTGTGTTAATCCACACACTTATTTTATGCAATGTTAATCCTTACTTCTACTTTACGTAACTTTAATCCTTTGTTATGTTAATCCATACACCAACTTTCTGTAATCTAAACCCTTATCTTCTACATTATGTCATCTTAATCCTTACATCTACTTTATGGTGTTAATCCACACACTTATTTAATGCAATGCTAATCCTTACTTCTACTTCATGTAATTTTAATCCTTATATCTACCTTATGTTATGTTAATCCATACACCAACTTTCTGCAATCTACATCTTTACATCCACATTATGTCATCTTAATCCTTACATCCACTTTACATAACTTTAATCCTTTGTTATGCTAATCCATACACCAACTTTCTGCAATCTAAATCTTAACATTTACATTCTGCCGTCTTGATAATCCTTGATAATCCTTACATCTGCTTTACTTTCTCTTAATCCTCACATCTCTCTGCCGTATTAATGGTTTACCTGTAAACGTTCAGTTATTCCGTAAAGGTAACCGAAGACCATCTGGCAACCTTACAGATGTCAACATCGAAACCAGATGTCCAGTTCCAACTGACCGTCCTGGACCATGATGAAGTGGTGTGCAACGTGAAGGGCAAAGGTCATGTTGTCATCCCTTCCATTATATTTCTGAAGGATATCGTCGAAGAAGAATCCCTAAGCACAAGCTCAAAAGAATGTACGTAGTCCCTTCCATTTATCACTCATCTTCTTCTTCTTTTGCTGGTTTCAGTTATTGGTCAGCGACCATGCTGGAGCTCCACCTTAGATGGGTTGGATGGAAGCCCAGGACTTTGTCTGGAACCAGGATATATTCTAAAAGTAAATGTTTGTGAGGGGAGAAGATAAATTGGTTGGAAATGATTACCGTAAAATATTTCTGTTTGAATGCACCAGTTTGCACTCCAGACTGATTTACACATTATCAAATTCACACAAACACATACATGCACTCACACACACACACACACACACACACACACACATACATACACATGCATACACGTGTGCACACACACTTACACACATATATGCACAATGGGCTTCCTCACCGAATTCACTCACAAGGCATTGGTCAACCTGTGACTATAGTAGAAGACACTTGCCCAAGGTGCCATGTAGAGGGACTGAACCTGGAACCATGTGGTTGCAAAGCAAGTTTCTTAACCACACAGCCATGCTATATTTGTATGTATGTACGTGTGTGTGTTATGTGTCTGTTGTGTGTGTGTGTGTTTTATGTATGTATGCATGCACATATGTATGTAAGATTGATAGCTAGACAAACAGACAGACATAGATGGAGAGAAAGAAAGAAAGAAAGAAAGATGGGAAAGAAGAAAGAGAAGAGAGAAAGAAAAATGGAAGAAAGAAAGAGAGAGGGAGAGACATGAAGGAAGAAAGAAAAGTACATGAGACAGAAAAATAGAGAGAGGGAGAGGGAGAGAGAGAAAGAAAGAAAGAAAGAAAGAGAGAAATAAATAGTTTCCATTTACCAAGTTTTTGGCTGCTATTTCCAGGAGGCTTGGTGGTTCCCTCAAGGCTATGTTGATTTGTTGCCTTCATGGATGAATGAATTTAATTTAATTATTTTAATACAGTTACATCTGTTTATTCAATTAACGTGGTGATGTCCCCATATTGTCTCTGTGTCCCCTGATATTCTCTGTATTTTTCTATTGCAGCTTTAACTGCAAAAAAGCATTTAAGCGCAGGAGATGCAGTCATGGTGAGTGATTCCATATTTCTGTTATTGTTTGCTATATATTTTTGTTGTAAATAAATAAACAACTAATGCTTTCCTCATCCACCTGTTGTTGCCTTTAGACGTATCAAAAATATAAGACAATTATTAATTAGTACCTCTGATCATAATCAAAACCCTGTTAGAGATTCTGAATGTTGTATCGCTAAAGAATAGATGCTGTAGTCTGTTTTTTATACCAAGACAAAACAATCCACATAATAACACTTCTAATCAGTTAAGATCTGAAGCCATGAGAGCCACTGCCTGGTCCTGCATTAGGGTATCTAATAACTATTATTTTTATTATTATTATTATTATTATTATTATTATTATTATTATTATTATTATTATCATTATTATTATTAACCCTTTAGCGTTCAAATTAATATGTCAAAAGTAATCCGTATTGATTTACATTTAAAAAAATTAATCTGGTATTATCTTGTAGCTTCAAGATTTGAATGATGTAATTGTTTATTTTTAGAATGACATTGCAGGGTAGGTGTGAGATGCTGGTTCTGGACAGTTTGAGCATAGAATGAGCAGAATATTTGGGCCGGATATAGCCGGTTTAAACACTAAAGGGTTAAGGTAGTTAGTTGGCTCTGGGCAAAATGTGTTGTAGCATTTCTTCCTCTTCTGTACATTTTGAGTTCAAATTCCACTGCGGTTGACTTTGCCTTTCATCCTTTCAGGGCCAGTAAAATAAGTACCAGTTGATTACTGGGGGTCGACGTAGTCAACTGAGCCCTCTCCCACAAAATTTCAGGCCTTCTACCTGTTGTAGAAAGGATTATTATTATTATTATTATTTTGTTATCTTTTTTTGTTCGTTTGTTTTTACAGAACCATAAGTATAAAATACAAGCTACAGTGTTGAATAATTCATGGCCACTTGTTCCTGTTGACTGGCAGTTTATCCAAGCTTCCAAAAGCAGCATGAGCAACGAATTGAGAAGTGAGTACCTAATTAAAGAATTCTTTCATCCATTCACCAATAATTTGACCTTTTATTATCATCTTCATCTTCGTTGTTGTCATCGTCGTCGTCATCACCACCATTTCACGTCGGTTTTCAATGCTGGATGATAAGGCCAGGGTCTGCAGGAGACTCCATTGCCTGTTCTGGGCATGGTTTCTATGGCTGGATGCCCTTCCTAGTGCCAACCACTCCACAGAGTGCACTCGATGCTTTTTATGTGGCACCAGCACCAATGCTTCTAATGTAGCACCTGCACGAGTTCAAATTCCACTGCAGTTGACTTTGCCTTTCATCCTTTCAGGGTCGATGAAATAAGTACCAGTTGAGCACTGGGGTTGATGTAATTGCCTAGCCCCCTCCCTCAAATTTCAGGCCTTGTGCCTATAGTAGAAAGGGTTATTATTATTATTAAGGTAGCAAGCTGATGGAATCGTTATCACTCCAGTCAAGATGCTTAGCTGCATTTCATTTGTTTTTACTTTGAGTTCAAACTCCACCGAGGTCGACTTTACCTTTCATCCTTTCAGGGTCATTAAATTAGGCACCAGTTAAGTACTGGGGGTAATGTAATTGACTTACCCCCTTCTGAGTTCCAACTCCCCTTGACTATTCCCCTCCCCCCAAATTTCAGGCCTTGTGCCTGTAGTAGAAATGATTATAATTATTATTATTATTATTATTATTATTATTATCATCATTATTATTATGAAAGGCAATAACAAATTACCAAAGATTTCAAGTAGTGCCTTCTTCTGTGACTCCAAGAGACAATACTCTCCTTAGAATGCGAGTTGTACCCAACAATGCTGTGTTCCGGATCACCTCGACAACAGCTCCAATATTCTTAATATGCTTTTCAAAGCCCTTGGAAACAGCTCCCTAATGCTCCAATTACCACTGCTATCACCATTTCTTTCCTCATGCCCCATAACGTCCCTATTTCATCCCACAGTGGCTTGCATTTCTCAATCTTTTCTGTTTCCTTACATTTCACCCTAGAATCACCTGATATTGCAACATCCATTATCTTTGCTTCTTTTATTATTATTATTATTATTATTATTATTGTTCTAATTATTTCAGTGGAATTCAAAGAGAGTGAAACACCATCGCCCAATCTAAAAGTAGAAAAGCCAGCCAACCATTCCTCCAAAGCAAAATCCAATAAAATCAGAAGTGGAAAAGAAGCAAAAGAGTCAAAGGAAATTCGTCCAGCCTCATTCCAGTTCGATTCCCTCCGTCCACACTGGCTACTACGCTTTGTATCTGACCCAGATTGTGCTGTAAGTAACATTCCAGACATGATAAATGATTTTAAAAATGGGTCAGGTGTGGCTGTGTGGTAAGAAGCTAGCTCCCAACCACATGGTTCCAGGTTCAGTCCCACTGCATGACACTTTGAGCATATGTCTTCTACTATAGCCTCAAACAAGCCAAAGGCTTGTGAATAAATTGGTACACCAAAACTGAAAGAAGCCTGGCATGTGTGTATATTTTTGTATGTATATATATATATATATATATATATATATATAGATAGATAGATAGATATATATACATACAGCGTACATTTAAACACATAAGAGAGATATCCATAATAAGACATCTAACCCGCTAGAAAGAGCAGTCAAACTATTGCCTCATATTTATGTGTTAATCTTGGCTTTCCTGCTGATGATTGCTGGCCTAGCAAATTATTTTATTTTGCTGAAAATAGCCTGAAACTTTGGTTCAGGAAATAGATGGTAAATGTTTTTATTTTTCATTCTCTTTCGAAATTATCCCTAATTGTGGTTTGGAGTTTGACTGCTCCTTCTCGCGGGTTAGATGTCCTATTATGGACATCTCTCTTATGTGTTTAAATGTACACTGCATGTATTTATATGAATAATATATAGTCTATTGACTAGTTTTTTTCTTCTCACTAGACCACTGGTGGAAAAAAGAATTTCTAAATTTTTTTGCTACCCTGAGATTTATTAATATATATATATATATATATACTAGAAGCTAAGCCCAGTTTCACCCAGTCAGTTCAGATGATATAGCTGTAAAACCTGTTCTGTGTAAGCATTTGACTTGTTTGGGCACGCTTATGTTAAAAAACAATTTTAGAATGACTTTTTTCTGTCAAAACGCTAAAAGTAACTGCTCCATTTTACTCAGCTGGCAAAAATGAGTTGTACCTGTAATTCAATGGGCCAGCCTTGTCACACTCTGTGTCACACTGAATCTCCCTGAGAACTACGTTAAGGGTACACGTGTCTGAGGAGTGCTCAGCCACTTGCAAGTTAATTTCACGAGCAGGCTGTTCCGTTGATCGGATCAACTAGAACCCTTGTCCTTGTAACTGGCAGAGTACCAATAGAACAAGTTGTAGGACTTAAAAATAAGTCCTGGGGGTCGATTTGTTCAACTAAGACCCCCCCCTCAAAGTGGTGCCCCAGCATGGCCACCATCAAATAACTGAAACAAGTCAGAGAGTAAAAAAATGAAAGGCTCAAGTAATGGTGTTGAGCTGGACAACAAAAACAGATTCAGTTAGAGCAAGTGTCTTCGTCACTGGCTTTTTTTTGTTAGGGAATATTTTATTGTTTATTGCTAATTGCTTTTGAAATTTCTTTGGAGGTTATACATCGTTTTTTTTTTGGCTTTTCTTTTTGGATTTCTTAGGAACAGGTTGACATAAAACGAGACAAATCAAGAGCAGAAGAAATTCGTCAGATGAAGAAAGCTTGGGAAGAAGCAGAACCCGGAAGAGCAGCTAAAGTAAGGATTTTTAACATTTTTATGGCAGACTACTCACATCCTTTTCTTCTCTAGGCACAAGGCCCGAAATTGCTTGACAACTGATGTTGGTGCGTTTACACTCCCATAATTTAACAGTTCAGCAAAAGAGACCACTAGAATAAGTTCCAGGCTTACAAAGATTTGTTCAACTAAAACCCCTTAACTCATTAGCGCCCATGGTCCTTTTTTTAGGACCAGAAGGATAATCTGCAACACCTGTATTTTTCTGAGATATCTTTAGTTAGTCATCAAGACTGGACTGTCTTTCAAATATTGTAATAAAAATGTCTTTATATATTTAATATTCGATAAAGTTGTATAAAAAATGATTTTTGGTAATAAATTAAATTAAAAAAATTTGGGCACTAATGGTTTAAAGTGGTGCTCTAGTACGGTCCCAGTCAAATGGCTGAAACAGGTAAAAGAATGAAAGAATATTGGAGAAAATTTTTACCAGTATTTCTTCTGACCCTTTATATTCTGAGTTCCAGTTCTGCTGAGATCAACTTTGCCTTTCATGTTTCCTGAGCTCGATAAGAGAAGTACCAGTTGAGCATCAGGGTTGATGCAACCAACACCCTTCCCCTAAAACTACTAGCCTTGTACCAAAATTTATAACAATTATTATAATTATCATTACATGCATTTGCTCAATGACCTCAGGTCAGTAAATTTACATGTGGTAGCCATTAGCAAGATATGGATTTCTAGAGCACACTCCCTGGGACCCATTTTCATTGATTACAATGCAGTTTGCTGGACGCTCTTTCTTTTTCTCTCTCTCTCTTTCTGTCTTTGTTGTAGGCCAATCAGGCTCATCAAGGATATCTTAATATTCACCTGATACCCACTGAGGTGGACAAAGAGCTTTTGGACAGCGTACTGGAAAGCGGCACCATGACAACTGAACCCCCGAGCATCTTTCTAAAGGACAGAGTACCACGAATTGACCTAACTCCCTTTATGAAGTAAGAGGAAGTTAAATACAATATATCCACACACACATTAATTTATAGAAACAATAAGTCTTTGAAACCCCTTTTCCCCAATTTTTTGTTTTCTCTTTCCTCCCTCAAGAAACTCCTTACTCCAGCCCTGAATTTGAATCACTTTGGGATTGTTTTCTATTTCTTTCCATAAAGAAACATGGGAAAACCAGTGAAATATTTGACCGAAGAACTGTTGAACAATCGTCAGTTACAAAAAGAAATGAAAGTAGAAGCATATCGGTCAGATCGGAAGAGGGCCGAAGAATGGTTAGAAAACGAGAGAAGATCTTTGAAGATTTTAAAAGCAAAGCAAATCGAATCTTGTCAACAGATGCAGGTACAGCATTTTGTAAATCAAATCAAATTGGGTCATATGACCCTGTAATGCACACCATCATCATCATCTTTAATGTTCGTTTTCCATTCTGGCATGAGTTGAACAGCTTGACAAGACCTGCCCAGGCTCCACATCCATTTTGGCATAGTTTCTATGGCTAAATGCCCTTCCCAATGCCAACCACTTTACAGAGCATATTGGGTGTGCTTATGCAGCACCAGAATGTATGCATTTGAGCGAGATCGTTGCCAGTGCCCCTGGACTGGCTCTTGTGCAGGTGGCACATAAAATACACCATTCTGAGCATGGCCGTTGCCAGTACCGCTTGACTGGCCTTCGTGCCGGTGGCATGTAAAAGCACCCACTACACTCTCGGAGTGGTTGGCGTTAGGAAGGGAATCCAGCTGTAGAAACTCTGCCAAATCAGATTGGAGCCTGGTGTAGCCATCTGGTTTCACCAGTCCTCAGTCAAATCGTCCAACCCATGCTAGCATGGAAAGCGGACGTTAAACGATGAACGATGATGGCACTGGTACAGGTGCATCAATATCCATGAGCCCACACAACCTTTTGTAAATCAAATGAGGTTATATGACCCAGCAGTACACAACCTCTTGTGCATCTCTGGAGCAAATGGTCCCATTAGCCATGTTTTAGTGCTTTACTATTGTATTCTTCATCAGAGAATGTGGCATTCAGCCTTTCACTGATTCTGATCAGAATGCCTGATGATGTTTGGTTGGTGATTTGCTTATGTATGAGTAGAATGTAAAGGCATGTAATGTAGTGGTTAGGGTATTGCATTGTGGGTTTGATTTCTGGACCAGGTAGCATATTGTGTGCTTGAGCAATGTAGTCATAGATATATATAATTCATTGACATTATGTTAACACGTACTGAATGTATGTGCTTTGTTCGTTTACCAGTAGGTTGTGATTTGGCACAGTCTAGATGATTCTTTCAAAGCACCAGATGATAAAACACCTGAAAGTCATAGACAGGTCAGACATCACGCTCCAAATCCCAACCAGGAGTGATGGGCATTGATGTTTCATCACTTCTGTGGCTTATCAATGTCATCTACCTGAACCGAACTAGAGAGAAACTGGACATGCTAAATCAGAGCCTACTGTCAAACTGAATGTCCCAAATCACAGCCTGCTGATTTACAAGTATGTGTGTTCCATAGTGTTTACAATACTAGCACTGCTTCTAATTTATATTTGAATATATAATTTGGTTTTGCTTAAATGGTTTTTGTTGTTGTTGTTGTTACATGTAATTTGTTTTTTTAAATGTTTTTCAGTTACAACTTGACCATGCTCGAGAGAACTTTTTTCAGCAACGTGAAGAGTACAGACAGTCATGCATAAAGATAATGGAAGAAAACCAAATTGATCTGGATGAGAAGGACCTTAAACCACCATTTCATAAGAAGGGGGCAAAGAAGGGGCCCAACAAGACTGCCAACAAAACAAAGAAATAAAGATGAATTCACAATACATATGAGCAAATATACATACATACATGTATACACACAAACACACACACACACACACGTATATATATATATATACACACACATATGGGGTTGGCCAGAAGTCACCTGACAGTGAATCAAAAACCATTTAATTCCAAGATTTAATTATGTTTAACAACTGAATGAATTTAACGAAAGCATCTAAATATGAAGCATCATGAAAATTGTTCAAACAGAAGTCCTTCTTGAACAACACCATTTTTTCCAAATGAATAAATGAAACTGAAAATTAAGTATTTATGGAATTTTGATTTACTGTCAGGTGACATTTGGCCAACCCTGTATGTATAATAAGTGTTTATTTACTTTTAAGATGTCTGCGTATATAAATTAATTCTTTCAGTATGTAAACCTTTTCCACATAAAAATGAAATAAATATGATCATGTACCAACATATCAAGTAACTCACCAATGTTCAGCAGTTTTTTTTTATTTTTCATGTATAACTATACATGAAGACAAATGTATACACACTCATATATGTATATATATATATGCGCTTGTGTATACATTAAACTAGAAAATTTCTGTTTGTCTCAATGAGAGACATTTGCCAACATGACTTGGCTGTCCTGGTTTAAGACCAATTTTACTGTTACTTGGCTGCAGGAAACAGCATCTCCAGCTGGCTATATGACATGCTATCGAAAAATCTGGCAACTTTTAAAAATCGAGATATTTCTAAATCACTATGCTCAACCTTTATAACCACAGTAACAGCATGCCTTTTCATTTCTTAAGCAAGCTGAGGGTCTGCTGTTATTATTTTCTGAA
This sequence comes from Octopus bimaculoides, assembly GCF_046866305.1. Classification (NCBI taxonomy): domain Eukaryota; kingdom Metazoa; phylum Mollusca; class Cephalopoda; order Octopoda; family Octopodidae; genus Octopus; species Octopus bimaculoides. The sequence continues at coordinate 30,777,084 of NC_142951.1, read as the reverse complement.
ACAAAGATTATACAAATTGACAATGACCCCAAAACGGTATGTCCTCAAATACCTATGCACCCCGTATATACAGGGTGGGCCAAAAGTAGGTAAACACTTTTAAAATTAACTTATTTGTTTTTTACAGGTACCGTGAATAATGTGCTGTGTGTTACAGTGTTCTGGGACGTTTGAAGAATGTTCCCATGCTGAAGGAGGACATTTCGACCATTTACGAGATTAAACTGTGTTTCATAAATGTAATTGTAATAAATGAGTGTAAAAGTAATAAAATGAAAGAATTTCAAAGTGTATAGCTACTTTTGGCTCACCCTGTATTTACTTATTTAATTCTAAACACAGATTGTTTGAAACTAACAAATTTATTTATAGAAAGCATTAGAATACAGGGATTCAGTGTTACTAGATTCAGAGATTTATATTCTTTATGGATATTTCTGTGATAACATCTGGGACAAAAGCTTTATTGATTTGGAACTCCTTCTGGATGTTTTCAGGTGCGAGACATGACGGTCCCCAACGGTAATCTGGTTGGAAGCATTCTCTAATTGATTTTTTCTGGAAATATACATGAAATATTTATGCATATAAATATTTTTATAGATTTGCACATACGCATACACACATTATATATTACCTCCATATATATATATATATATATATATATATATATATATATATATATATATTATATTATTTATTATATTATTTGGCATGAGGGCCAAATCAAACTGTTGTAAATAATACATGCAACTCCTACTAAAATGTATTGAGTGCCTTTTTTTTTTGCATGTGTTCACTTACTCATATATATATTATCTATCTAACTATACATACATATATATATATATATATATATATATATATATATATATGTAACCTCGTGGACATCGGTGGCGATTTTTTCTTCCTTCATTTTTCTCTTCCTTGGACTTTCCTTGTTTCCAATGAAGAGTTCCGCTCGAAACGTCATACTCTCTCTCTTTCCTTTCCCGAGCGTCTAGTAACACAATCTGTATCACGTCCTCACGTTGTTGTTTTTTGTCTTTTTCCTTTTTTTGAACTTATATATATATATATATATATATATATATAGATATATATATATATATAAAAGAATACTTTCAACAAAAAAACAAAAAAAATTAAATTATAGCATTGTAGTCGCGGGTGGGCCCCCTTAGTCTACTGGCAACCAATATTTTTAGGCCCAATTTGCCACTGTGTGTATATATATATATATATATATATATATATATATATATATATGCACAAAGAGAGAGAGGGGGAGAGATTACTGTTACTAAACAAATAATTTACAATTGTGACTTCGAAGTTTCGCTCAACTGTTGTCTTGAGTTTGTATTTTTTAGTTAAAGGTAAGACATTCTTCATATATCTTCCATAATTGTTATTTTAACTTTTGTTCTTTGTAAAGTTTGGTTTTATAAAAAAATATATAAATTTTATAAATTTTCAGTATGAGACAAACTTTAGAATACGTCTTCGTATATTTGCTTTAAATACAGGCGACATAATCGACTGATTAAAATAAGCTATTATAATAGTGGTTTTTTGTTGTTGTTCAGAATTAGTGGAGTATCGGTTGGAAGCTCATCATTTTCTGATTTTCGGTGCTTTCAACAATTTTTTCAAATTTATATTTTAGAAACTCTGTCATAACGAAACTTTTAAAAAGAAGATATTCGATTCTATATTTGTTGAACTTTCAGAATAACTGTCTTAAGTAAACTGGAATTTCTCGGGTTTCTTCAGCATTTTCCCACATTCCATAAGTGTCCCACATTTCATAAATGTCTCACATTTCAAATTATTCACGAGCGAAGTTTCTTTAAAATAAAACTTCTTAATCCATTCGTTTTTTCAAATGTCTACCCAGCCCCTCATCGTCACCACTATATTTATTTTCTATTCTCTTGTTACTTTTCATCGTCTGCATTTTGAAACACGTAATTTATATTTTTACAGAATAAAATTTGGAAAAAGCCATCATGTAGAAATCGGAATTTTTCTTTTGTGTTTTGCTTTTCCGGGATTTTTACCTTCAACAAAGAGGTCGAAGTACAAAATTTTTTCTGTAAAAAATGCATATTACATGTGTTTCAAAATGTGGAATGTTATAACATTTAAGGTTTATTGTGCAACATGCACAGAACAACCAAATGTAGCTCACAAACGTGTGTCTTCTGCCAATTAACGATAGTTTGTTTTTTTGCTTGCATTTGCTTCGTCAAAGATTAATGTTTGATTCAAGCAAGACAACAAGAAACATACAAAAATGTTGTCAATATTTCGTTTTTAAGCTGAATAGAATACCACAGATGGTAGGTTGTCGTCACTGCTTCCTCGGTTTATTGAAAATGTTATACCGATACTCGGTATAACCGAGTGTGTTTGCCCACATTGCAAATAACGTAAGTGGTAGACTTAACACATCGTTATCAGAGCAGTAAAATAAAATCAAGGCACATGCCCTCAGTTCCCCCTTGTTTTTACAGCTCTACATCGAGAATGATAAAGATTCTGGATTATTGTTGTTGCATACAGAAGTTCGATGGCTGGAAATGGGAAACTGCCTGAAAGTTTCTATTCCCTTTTCAAAACAGTTGTTGAAGAGCTTAATTATGTGTGTGTGTGTGTATGTGTGGTGAATTAAATAATATCAAGCAGGACCTACAAAGTTCAATGAAATTAATTTGTAACTGCAATGGAATGAGGTTAAACCATATCAAGATAAAATCAGCCCTCTCTCCATGTTTTTGTCCAAACCCTCGCTCCATATTTTTTGTCCAAGTGGATGACCCCCCCCCCCCCCAGAGACGTCTGGCAGACTTCAGGATATCTATTTTTGCTTAAAACACCAGTCTGGGTGATTCCTAGATGTAGGTAATGTGGAAACAAGAATAATGGAGACAGAATTGTTTTCACTTTAAAATGATATTGAACTGAGACCAGAGTTTAAAAAATCATAGCATGGTTTTTGATTGCATTTCTGACTGGTATTAGGCATTGTGGAACAATACCTTCCCAACATCATCCTCAGTACAGTTGCTCATCTTCTTTCTAAGCAAAGTAAAACTAGACTGAAAACTATTGAACACAGGGATATAAGACTTCTTCGTAATGTCTTTCAGCCTGACATTGGGAAGCTGATATTCATTGCACAAAGTACGTCCCTCACAATATACCGTATTTTAATGTGTATAAGGAACCCTTTTTTGTCAAAAATTAGGTTTTAAAATATGGGATTTTCTTATACATGGATAGTATTATAATCCCTTACAAAACCATTTTCCAAATTTTAAGCCCCCCCCCCCCACCAAATTAGGTGGTTCCTTATATACGAGGGCTCCTTATACACATTAAAATACGTTAAATAAGAAATGTAAATGTAAACCTGTTCTTTCGTATTGTAAAAGCAGCAAAATAATGGGTTCGTTAGGTTAAGTTTTAATTTCGAAATACAGTTGTTTTGAATTTGTAGTAGAAAGAAATCTATGTTTATGGTGATGTAGTGGTTGTCATGTTGGGGGTGCTAAGAATGTGGTCTGGGAACCAAGGGGTCGGCAGTCCGTAAACATTTAAGAACCACTGATGTAAACGATGACCTGCATATGTCTTCTTAATTATGGTCTGGCAGATTCAAACGTCAGTATGTTTAATCACTGTTATGTTCAACGTAGGAGATTACAGCAAAAATGTAATCGTAGGTAGAGGCGTGGTAAGAAGCTTGCTTCCCAGCCACATGGTTCTGGGTTCAATCTCATTGCTTGGCACCTTGGGCAAGTGTCTTCTACTATAGCCTCAGGCCGACTAAAGCGTTGTGAGTGGATTCGGTAGACGCAGACTGAAAGAAGCCCGTTGTATGTGTGTGTTTGTATCTGTGTGTTGGTGTGTTTATGTCCCTGTAACTTATTTGTTTGGCAAAAGAGACCAATAGAATAAGTACTAGGCTTAAGACATAAGTCCTGGGGTCAATTTATTTGACTAAAAAAAAACCCCACTAAATTAAGGGGACGTAAGCATACCAGTATTGGTTGTCAAGCGATGGTGGGGTAACACAGACACAAACATATACATACATATATACCATATAATATATATATGTATATATATATATATGTATATATATATATATATATATATATATATATATATATATATATATATATATATAATTAATTATATGTATTTATTCTATCCTAATAAATAATAATTCGGATAGAATAAATGGGTTAATAGAAACCAAGGTAGCAAAGATCACAAAATAACTGTGGTGTAATTCCTGTTGGTGAGGCAGAAACTCCTTGATATTTTGGGTATTTGAGTATATTTAAAAATTTAAGGAATGGAGAAAACGCATTTTATAGCTGCATATATATATATATATATATATATATGTATATATATGACGAGCTTCTTTCAATTTGTTTACCAAATCCACTCACAAGGCTATAGTAGAAGACACTTGCCCAAGTTTCCACACAGTGGGACTGAACCCAGAATCATGTGGTCGGGAAGGATGATTTTTACCACACAGCCACTCCTGTGTATGAAACGTCATTCACAAAGTTGTGGCTGGTTGAACTGAGACTAGGGCATAGAAGCTACTTGCATTCAGTGTAGGTTTATCATAAGATCAAACCCAAGCCCCAGACCCAGGATTGTTTCATTTGCAATTACAGAGCCATGCTTTCACCTAATGATAATAAAAAAATTAATGAGACATTATAGAAGATTAACAAACAAGAGTGGGGGCAAGGTAAAGGCTGAAAATAGGGTGGGAAAATTTGGGAGGGGAAGAGGTTGGGTTGGAGGCAAAGGAAGGGAAAAAAAAAACATTAAAAAAAATCCCAACTAACCGAGCAGTTTCTGAGTAAGTAATATATAAGATATCCTGGTATGAATATGACACAAAGGGCTGATAAGAGGTATCCGATCACTTGGGCTGACATGGGGTACTCATAACTACCCATTTTTATTGGCTGGAATTTCACAAACTTAAATAATATCAGCAACTGAAATGAAAGACAGAAATGGATAGATGGATAAAAAGATATGCAAGCATGGGAAAGTGGACATTGAAATAATTCTTTCTGCTAATAGGCACAAGGCCTGAAATTTTTTGGGGGGAGGGGATAAGTTGATTACATGCCCCCCCCCCCCCTGGTGTTTCACTGGTACTTCATTTATTGACCCTGAAAGGACGAAAGGGTCAATGGTGACTCTGCTATAATAAGTGGTTACTGATGGACCCTGCCCTGGCCTTCATTTTGCTAATTCTGAGCTCAGTCTCCCTGACTGGCATCTAGAGCAACTGTGACGAAGCCCATCATGTGTGTGTGTGTGTATGTGCATGTATTTGTCCTCACCACTGCTTCTTTTGCTTATATCCCCATAATTTAGCAGTTTGGTAGAAGAGACCAACAGAATAAATGCTACACTTAAAGACAAGTATTGGGGCCAATTATTTTGACTAACCCAGTGGTTCTCAACCAAGGTCCACATGACCCTTAGGGGTTCATATAAGATTTTGTTGTTAAAATTTATCTGCAATAAATCAGTTATACTTCTACAATGCACAAAATATTTAAAGTTTTTTTTAAAATGCAATTCTTAATAATATTTAATCATAAAAATATAATAGGATTTTTTTAAACATCATTTGGCTCTGAGGGTCCAGTGGAGCAAAATAAGGATCAAAGGGTCTGTAGGTAGGAAAATGGTTGAGAATCACTGGAGTAAACCTTTCAAGGTGGTGCCCCAGCATGGTCACTATCCAATGACTGAGACCAGTTAAAGAAACAAACAGCAGGAATAACAAAGTGATTAAAAAAAAAAAATCAGTCAGCCATCCTTTATTGAATGAAGTAAGATAATTAATCTGTGTAGATGGCCCTTGGATAAATAAACAACAACAACAACATCATCAACAACAACAACACTGTAGCAAGTAAAGTTGTGACTTACGAACATAATGATGGGCGTGATAAACTTGCAGCAAAAATTCATGACCATAAATGTTTTTTTCCCTAACATCAGAGTGATGTCATTTGATACGTTGCCTGATAAAGGAAGAAAAAAAAAAATCAAAAGAAAATAATAATGATAATAATAATAATCTTTTCTACTCTTGGCACAAGAGTAGAACATTTTGGGGGAGGGGGCCAGTCAATTAGATTGACCCCAGTACACAATGTATCGACCCCAAAAGGATAAAAGGCAAAGTCGACCTCAGCGGAATTTGAACTCAGAACGTAAAGACAGATGAAATACCTATTTCTTTACTGCCCACAAGGAGCTACACACAGAGGGGACAAACAAGGACAGACAAACGGACAGATGAAATACCGCTAAGCATTTCGCCTGGCGTGCTAATGTTTCTTATTTCTTTATTGCCCACAAGGGGCTAAACATAGAGGGGACAAACAAGGACAGATAAAGGGATTAAGTCGATCACATAAACCCCAGTGTGTAACTGGTACTTAATTTATTGACCCCTGAAAGGATGAAAGGCAAAGTTGACCTCAGCGGAATTTGAACTCAGAACGTAGCCCATGACCAGTAACAGGTCTTTCAAGACTGGTGGGTAGGAGGGAGGGATGGAGAGAGAGAGAGAGGGGGAGAAAGAAATCGTCTAATTAAAGACCTGACCTGGACGCTTGCAGCAAGTGTGGACACCGCTAAGAGCATGCAAGGTACCAGATTGGAGTATTAAACTGGATGATAGATTGTAGTCTATCAGCCAGATAGGCCATGGTGGGATTTGAACTCAGAATGCAAAGAGCCAGAAAAATACCACAAGGTATACAATCCAATGTTCTTACAGTTCTGTCAATTAGGGTTAGGGTACTTGTTCTGTCAATTAGGGTTTGATTGGTACTTGTTTTGTTTTTTTTGTTAACTCTCAGAAAAGATGAAAGGTGACGTTTACTTTGGTAGGATTTGAACTCACAGTGCAGAGATTTGTACCAAATACTGCCCTGTGTCCTAAATATTTTATCTAATGCTCTACTGACCCCGCCAATTCACACATTTTCCTTCTCTGCTTTATTGAATTGTTAAATCATGAGAAAAATGAAAAAAAAACAAAGAAAAACTCTCACTTACCATAAATCCATTGGAACGAAATGATCTCAAAGAATCCGATGATGATTAATGGTAATCCAACCACGGAATTGTCGATTAAGTTCAACCAATACAGGCCAGACTAATAAAAAAACACACACACACACACAAATAAAAAGAAGAAAAAACATGTTAAAGCTACATAAAATCAAGGGACTCCTCCTCCTCCTCCTACTACTACTACTACTAAACAACAACAATTACCACTATTGTTGTTGTTGTTTTTTTTTTTAGTACCTAGGCAGTTATTATTATTATTATTATTATTATTATTATTATTATTATTATCAGGTTTTATTAAACATCTTACCTTGGTCACCATGATCAGGCCACAAACGAAACAAAGAAGGACGATGGTCACCCGAAAAATCATCGAGTTTTTGAACTTCAGCAGAGTTTTCGCATACTCGTCTGTGATGCTAGTAAAAATATTTTCGCTCAGGGAGAACTGAAGAATTTATTCAAGAATTAATTTCAGTACATTCTCTGGGAAATAAATGGAACATAAGAATTTAAGGCATGGTTTTGTCAACCATGTGTGTGTGTGTGTGTGTGTCTGTATGCTTATGTATGTATGTATGTATGTTCTTTTTCTCTTTTTAATTTTGAGTAAATTTTGGCCAACCACCTACTTGGTATCAACGTTGTGAAGGCCAGCATCTTGTTTTAAGCATCGTTCTTTAAATCTTAAGGAGTTCTTGCAGATGTTTATAGTCCCAGATATCATAGAATTGAAGGGCCTTAGAGTCAACCTAGCTAAAACCAAAATCCTAATAAGTAGGAAGGTAGATAAAACACAAACCCCTTCAGGTAGATGGCCCTGCTCAGTATGTAGAAAAGGAGTAGGTAGTAACTCTATAAGATGTACCCGGTGCAAGCTATGGACACATAAGAGGTGCAGCAACATCAAAGGCAGGTTAACTAGCAAGTTAGTTTTTGTTTGTGGCAGATGTTCAGGTGCAATAAAGACTGCAAACAAACAGGAAACAACTTCTATCTCATTCCAGGGTGAAAAACTAGAGGTAGTCGATAGCTTCCGCTATCTGGGCGACCAAGTTAGTAGTGGGGGTGGGTGCGCTGAAAGTGTAGCTGCTAGAATAAGAATAGCCTGGGCAAAGTTTAGAGAGCTCTTACCCCTGCTGGCGACAAAGGGACTCTCACTCAGAGTAAAAGGCAGACTGTATGACGCATGCGTACGAACAACCATGCTACATGGCAGTGAAACATGGGCTGTAACTGCTGAGGACATACGTAAGCTCGCAAGGAATGAAGCCAGTATGCTCCGTTGGATGTGTAATGTCAATGTGAATACCCGTCAGAGTGTAAGTATCTTGAGAGAAAAGCTGAACATTAGAAGCATCAGTTGTGGCGTGCAAGAGAGACGATTGCGCTGGTATGGACATGTGGTGAGAATGGAGGAGGATAGCTGCGTGAAAAAGTGCCACACCCTAACAGTTGAGGGAACCCGTGGAAGAGGTAGGCCCAGGAAGACCTGGGCTGAAGTGGTGAGGCAAGACCTTCGTACATTGGGCCTCACCGAGGCGATGACTACGGACCGAGACCTTTGGAAATGGGCTGTGCGTGAGAAGACCCGGCAAGCCAAGTAAGATCGTTGCCAGTGCCCCTGGACTGGTTCTTGTGCGGGTGGCACATGAGATGCACCATTTTGAGCGTGGCCGTTGCCAGTACCGCCTGACTGGCTCCTGTAGGATTTTCGAGCGAGATCGTTGCCAGTGCCCCTGGACTGGCTTGTGCGGGTGGCACATAAAAGACACCATTTCGAGCGTGGCCGTTTTCGTGCGGGTGACACGTAAAAGCACCCACTACACTCTCTGAGTGGTTGGCGTTAGGAAGGGCATCCAGCTGTAGAAACTCTGCCAAATCAGACTGGAGCCTGGTGTTGCCATCCGGTTTCACCAGTCCTCAGTCAAATCGTCCAACCCATGCTAGCATGGAAAGCGGACGTTAAACGATGATGATGATGATGATGATGATATCATGACCATTTGTAGCATAAGAATTAAGGATTTGCATTCTATCCCGAGGATCCCAAATTCAGCTGTACTTTGCTGCTCCAGGCAGGTTGGTATGTATCCTGTTGCTCTAATAATATTAGGTATGAAGCTGAAAGAGTATCTTGAGTACCAGATTTGCAAACTCCTTTATCAATGGTCCATAGATGTCCTCTTTCTCTTATATGTCTGTCTGTATATGTGTGTGTGTGTGTGTTTATGTCATTAGTCAGTTTTATGTATGTGTGTATATGTGCAGTATTTGGAATCAGTGCATGTGCAAATTTGTATGTTTTGTTTTATGTATATATTTTCATGCATATATAGTTGCATGTCTTGATGTGTGCATGTATACTTGAATGATAAACTCATGTATGTATGCGTGTGTGCATGCGTGCATGTATGTATGTATGCATGTGTGCGTGCATGTTTGTATGTATGCATGCAAAAAATTAATTTAGTGAAGACCAAAATTCTAGTAAGAAAGAAAGGAGACAAAGCTCTTATTCTTTCAGGAAAGTGGCCCCGTTTTATATGTAGAAAGGGTGTGGGTAAGCATTTCATACATTGTACCCAGAGCAAACTGTGGACACATAAGAGGTGCAG